>NW_016809129.1:2669721-2702637 GCF_001698545.2 Rhinopithecus bieti | reverse complement strand
AAAAAAAAAAAAAACAGTAAAAGAAGAGGGCAATGAGCAGAGCTGTGGGGATAACTTGAAATTAACCTGAAAGTGTTTCTCGAGAATAAAGCAGTGAAACAGAGCACTTGTTGGTTTTCCAATGGATAAGGTATGCTTTGAGGAACGCTTTCCACCAATACTATAGACTGCTTGAAAAAGTATAATTGTGCTACTCTTCTTTGTTTGAAATTTAGCCTAGTAAACTCAGATGGCATAGTATTGGTCTTAAGGCCCTTATAGTCTTAAACTGTATTTTTGTTTCCTCGTGGTAGACAGTACAAAACCTTGTATATATGGCGTGCTTACTAAATATTTCAACAAGAAGAAAATGAATTGGCAAAGCAAGTTAAGTACCTGAGGTGGATATCTTGATCTTTGCATTGTAGAGACTCCATCTTCACTCTGATGATCAAAACCTGCCAGTTAACTAGCCTATTGATAGCATGCCCTGCGTTGTACTCTGCTGGAAGGAAATGTCTCCAGAGTGAAATATTGCCATCACAGTGTCCTGCAGTGGACAGTGGATTTCCCCACATGTCTCTAGTTATTGCCCATTCTGCTCACAATGTCACTGCTGTAGGAATTGGGCTACTTACCCTGCTATTCTGGGTTGGATTTCTGTCCCACTCGTGCCTCATCTGCAAGTGAGAAATTTCTCAGTGCTTGAGGATAATGATTTGTTGACTAAACTGAACCTAAATTAAGTGCTGTGTGCATCACATGAAGTGCATTACTATTTGGGTTTTTTCAGGGTTTTAAAAAATATATTATTTTGGAATTGAAGTAAAAGAAAACCTAGTAGGGGAACAAATACATTGTTTCAAACTTATATAGTGCATTTTATATACATAAACATATTGTTAGTTAAAGCCTAGATTTTCAACCACATTTCTTTGTGCCCTAGCCAGCCTCAATCTGCACTGAACTCCAGCCACATCTGACTAATCCCGCTGATTCCACCAGGCTCAATTCAAATGGTAGCCACTTCCATAATGCCGTCTCTGCTCTTTTCCTTTCTAAGCAAGATCAATCCCTAATCGGTTTCCCCTTTGTATTTTGTTTATGGTTATGTGACTCTTCATGTTTATTTATTTGTATTTATAATATTACTAAGGCTGTGTCACCAGTGCCTACCACATATAGAATGAATAAAGATAGTTGTTATGCTACGAGATAGCTATTTTGAAAGAAAGCCAACCGTTTTTTACGAAATCTTTTTGTATCATAGGAATATCATTTGACTTATGAGTCAGCTACTTTTTTATTCTTGAAGAAATGGTTTAGATCAAGCTCATGCAGCATATGAAAATGAATATTGCACGATAAAGAATAAGTGATTAGCAATTTTTTTCCTATTTAAATTGAACTGTTCCTCTGTCAGTTTGACTCTATTGGAAAGAATGTGTTTTATCTACAGTAAAATAATTGGATCTCTTTAAATTGTGTGGTATTTTATGTATAGGGTATAATTTGGTTAACTTTCTAAAGTGGAGTGTGACCACACACACAAGAGTAGATTCTTAAACTTTTACTAATTTGCCTTTTGCTTCCTTCCCAATGGTATAATAAACTTCTATTTAACGCATGTAACAATAAAATATTACAAATTAGCATTCATTAGGGAGATTTTTTTTTTTAAGACAGGGTCTTGCTCTGTTGCCTAGGCTGGAGCATAATGGCACCATCATAGCTCACTGGAGCCTTGAACTCCTAAGCTTAAGGGATCCTCCCACCTCAGCTTCCTGAGCAATTGGGGCTACAAGGATGCACCGCCTCACCTGGCTAAGTTTTAATATTATTATTATTATATTATTATTATTATTATTATTATTATTATTGTAGAGACAGGGCCTTTCTTTATTGCTCAGGCTAGCCTCAAACTCCTGGCCTCAAGCAGTCCTCTCACTTCGGCTTCCCAAAGTGCTGGGTTACAGGCCATGTATATTTTTGAATGCCATATTATTGCTTTTAAATGACGAGAATATTTCTGATTATTGAAATGTTTCTGAGTTGGGGTCGCCCAGTTTTAAAAGTCAGTAAGACTTTTGTGACAATATTTTTATGCAAGTGACTCTGAGACTTTTCGAGTAAGTATTCTTTTAACCCACTAAAATATACCTGTGAGCATTTTTATTCTGTTATGTGGCTTTATTATAAGGGCTTTTTCCATGTATCATTCAACAGTAAACTTTAACCTTGGATCACATTATCAGTGTTCCTTATTCATTAAATTTTTTTTATAATTGTATGCAAGCCATTATACTTCACATTAAAGATGATGCAGAGAGCCCACTATTATTTAAAGCAAGGAAGTGACATAATTTACTTGTTTTTAAGAAATCTAATTCGACTAACATTCAAGTTCAGCTATTCTATGGTGAGGGCTCTATTAGATCCAGCTAACATGCCTTGGTATATAACCAGATAATTTATCCTTTTAAAGGGATAGGGGTTTTATTGTGCTGCTTATGGTTAGTTTGGTTTGGTTTTGTGGTTTTGATTCCTATTCTACAGAAAGAAGTTGAAGCTCAACTTGGAGGATAAACTCAATAGTGAAGAGTCTTGTTACAATGAGGTGGATTGGGATGCTGTTAAGAGAATCTATGTTGTACATGATAAATACATACTGTCTTAATTTTTCAGTTGAAAAATAAATTGTAAAAATAGCTGGGTGCGATGACTCATGCCTGTAATCCCAGCACTTTGGGAAGCCAAGGCAGGCGATCACTTGAGGCTAGGAGTTCAAGCCTAGACAACATGATAAAACCCGTCTCTACTAAAAATACACAAATTCGCTGGGCATGGTGGTGGTGCCTGTAATCCCATCTACTTGGGAGGCTGAGGCAGGAGAATCACTTGAACCTGGGAGTTAGAGGTTGCAATGAGCCCGAAATCACACCACTGTAATCCAGCCTGCCTGGGAAATAGAGTGAGACTCTGTCTAAAGAAAAAAAAAAAGGAAAGAAAAATAAATTGTAAAAATAAATATATATATATTTTTTTAAAAGAGAGTCTTGGAACCATATGTGCCAGCACAGTGGCTGAGATGTTATTAGCAGTCAATATCACTTAATTCTAGAATACTTGGCAGAAANAATATTATTATTATTATATTATTATTATTATTATTATTATTATTATTGTAGAGACAGGGCCTTTCTTTATTGCTCAGGCTAGCCTCAAACTCCTGGCCTCAAGCAGTCCTCTCACTTCGGCTTCCCAAAGTGCTGGGTTACAGGCCATGTATATTTTGAATGCCATATTATTGCTTTTAAATGACGAGAATATTTCTGATTATTGAAATGTTTCTGAGTTGGGGTCGCCCAGTTTTAAAAGTCAGTAAGACTTTTGTGACAATATTTTATGCAAGTGACTCTGAGACTTTTCGAGTAAGTATTCTTTTAACCCACTAAAATATACCTGTGAGCATTTTATTCTGTTATGTGGCTTTATTATAAGGGCTTTTCCATGTATCATTCAACAGTAAACTTTAACCTTGGATCACATTATCAGTGTTCCTTATTCATTAAATTTTTTTTATAATTGTATGCAAGCCATTATACTTCACATTAAAGATGATGCAGAGAGCCCACTATTATTTAAAGCAAGGAAGTGACATAATTTACTTGTTTTAAGAAATCTAATTCGACTAACATTCAAGTTCAGCTATTCTATGGTGAGGGCTCTATTAGATCCAGCTAACATGCCTTGGTATATAACCAGATAATTTATCCTTTTAAAGGGATAGGGGTTTTATTGTGCTGCTTATGGTTAGTTTGGTTTGGTTTTGTGGTTTTGATTCCTATTCTACAGAAAGAAGTTGAAGCTCAACTTGGAGGATAAACTCAATAGTGAAGAGTCTTGTTACAATGAGGTGGATTGGGATGCTGTTAAGAGAATCTATGTTGTACATGATAAATACATACTGTCTTAATTTTCAGTTGAAAATAAATTGTAAAATAGCTGGGTGCGATGACTCATGCCTGTAATCCCAGCACTTTGGGAAGCCAAGGCAGGCGATCACTTGAGGCTAGGAGTTCAAGCCTAGACAACATGATAAAACCCGTCTCTACTAAAATACACAAATTCGCTGGGCATGGTGGTGGTGCCTGTAATCCCATCTACTTGGGAGGCTGAGGCAGGAGAATCACTTGAACCTGGGAGTTAGAGGTTGCAATGAGCCCGAAATCACACCACTGTAATCCAGCCTGCCTGGGAAATAGAGTGAGACTCTGTCTAAAGAAAAAAAAAAAGGAAAGAAAATAAATTGTAAAATAAATATATATATATTTTTTTAAAAGAGAGTCTTGGAACCATATGTGCCAGCACAGTGGCTGAGATGTTATTAGCAGTCAATATCACTTAATTCTAGAATACTTGGCAGAAAATTACTTTGGCAAATTAGTGTGTACATTTTAAGAATCGTATTTCTGTTTTAACCATATAGTACTAGTTAATCTACCCTTTTTCTAAATGGTTAAGTTCAGAGTCACTCAAATGACTTACAGGTGAAAGAATTATCTAAATTATGTTAAGCACTTTTGCTTTTAATTTATCAAGTGATGTAAAATGTAACTGTGCCATGATACTTGGGATGGATGTGATAGGTACATTTTGTTTTTAACTAGCATCATTCTTACATTACTTTCAAAATTGCTTTAAACTCATTAAAAGGTGTTCATTTTGTAAATTCCGGTGGTTTTTGTTTTGTTTTGTTTTGTTTTGTGTGTGTGTGTGTGTGTTTTCTTTTTTGAGACAGAGTCTCAGTCTGTCATCCAGGCTGGAGTCAAGTGGCGCGATCTCGGCTCACTGCAGCCTCCGCATCCCGGTTCAAGCAATATGCATGCCTCAGCCTCCCTAGTAGCTAGGACTACAGGTGTGCACCACTGTACCTGGCAAATTTTTGTATTTTTAGTAGACACAGGGTTTCACCATTTTGACCAGAGTGGTCTCGAACTTCTGACCTCAGGTGATCCGCCTGCCTCAGCCTCCCAAAGTGCTAGAATTACAGGCATGAGCCACCCACACACACCCAGCCCATTTTGTAGATTCTTAATGTGTATGCTGGTTTTATTCAAGAGAGCTTTTAAGAAAGATAACTTCGAAATTATCAGTGAAAAACCAAATTCTAAAACGGGAGTTGATATGTGAGCCTTTTATGTTTTGAACATTTAATTTTTTTCCCCTAAATGTTCTTAATGTCTGTAATAATGGTTTTAGCTTTGTACTTACAGTGTTACATCATACTCATATTTTCTCACTGGGGTTTAAGTCATCTCCTCTAAGTCAAGCAAGATTTTTAGTTCCTGTTGGGTGCAACACATGCTTTACAATTGTTATTATTTGTATTTAAATTCTTTGATACCGGTAGTGGTAGAAATGTGAAGTAACATTTCTAAATCTGTTTTGGTGGTAATTTTGTCTGAACAGCTAAGAGTAGAAAATGATTGTGAAACTTCCAAGGATGAGAGGCATTGGGTTTAAAATTAAATCGGAATTGGGAAAGGTTTCATTGCTGTGCTTCAGATAGAAATGATCCTGGGGTGATGGTAGGCAGTGAGATGAGAGGAGGAGGGAAGAGGAGCAGTGAGGGAGGCAGCATGTGCATGGCACATCTGCTGTCAGTGGAAGAAGGAAAGGGCCTCTAAGGAAAGTATGGCTTTATTCTGTTCTAGTGTCGTTGAACAGAAGATGAAAGACAGAACTGAGAAGTCTCATTGGCTGTGGAAGAGTTGGAGAAAGGGGCAGCTGTTGAAAGGTTGGGATCTGAAAAGGAGAGCAGCTCAAGCCTTGGAGGCACTCCTATTTGGAGTATGACTTCTGGCAACTTTCTAAATGCTATGAGCCTCAGTTTATGTATTCATAAACTGCAAATAATAACACCTACCTCTGGCCGGGCGCGGTGGCTCAAGCCTGTAATCCCGGCACTTTGGGAGGCCGAGACGGGCGGATCACAAGGTCAGGAGATCGAGACCACCCTGGCTAATACGGTGAAACCCCGTCTCTACTAAAGAATACAAAAAAACTAGCCGGGCGAGGTGGCGGGCGCCTGTAGTCCCAGCTACTCGGAGGCTGAGGCAGGAGAATGGCATAAAACCTGGGAGGCGGAGCTTGCAGTGAGCTGAGATCCGGCCACCGCACTCCAGCCTGGGCGACAGAGCCAGACTCCGTCTCAAAAAAAAAAAAAAAAAAAAAAAAAAAATAACACCTACCTCAAATGGGCTCTGTGAGGATTGTCAAGGCCATTGTGTGGCAGCTGAATATGTGAGTAGCACTGAGTGAAATGTTTAAGTGGTAGCTGTTATGGTGGTAATCATACTATTTATTTATTTGTTCATACTATTTATTTATTTATTTATTCATACTATTTATTGCTGGAGGTGAGGATGAGTGAAGTTTTCACACCTTCTTTTCCCTTCTTTTCCCCCAACAAATTGAAAGTTACCCATTTTCTAAATGATGAGAGGAGAAAGAATAGAAAATAAAGGGTTAAGACCTTAAGGAGAATTTGTAGATGGTGGGTAAATGAAACATTGAGGTTTGAGCAGGATGTCTGGAAGCAGTTAGTTCTAAGTTAAAGGCAAATGGCATTTAGAACTGAATGTGGGGAAAGGAAATACGTACTTTTCATGTTTTACCCCACAAAAAAAATTACAGTCTTTGAGATTGCTAACTCAGTGGTTATTTCTTCACATAACCAAGATGCAAGAATTCAGTTTCAAGAAAGGCAGAGCACTTTTAATGTTTTTCTTTTGTTCTTAAAACATTGCCTTTAATTGTAGGCACAATATTCTGTGCCAGCATATTTTCAGTTTAAAAATAAATTGCAGAAACAGTCTTTGTAGCAGCCAGATTTCAACAGGACATTTTTCTCCTTTTTATTACAATGAAAATCAATTAAAATAGTTAGCTATGTAAAACATTAAGAAATTTTGTATTTATTTAATAATAATTTTTAAATTACTTGACTAGCGTAGGCTGAATTGATTTAATAACTAAATGGCTGCTACAAACATGTTTTTTAAACCTAATTAAGATTTGATTGTTTGAGTTGCAAAATTACAAGACACTGTATGATTTCTATTGATGAAAGCTCTTCAATTTTAAGACAAGCTGGAGAGTATAATTGTTTTATAGAGTAATGAAACTAAGGCCAACTTGAGAATGTAGTAAATTATAGTTAAAAATTATAGTACTCTTCTTGGTTTCACTAGAAGGATACTGAAAACACAAGTTAAAAGCACACATCTGAGATTTTGCTGCATAGTTTTCTTCATAGAGGAATACAATAACTTCCATAGTTTCCACACCTCTTCTGCCCCACTCAAGTCTAACATTATTGTGGAAATGTGGCAGCTTTTGTGGGTTGGGCCTTTATAAAAGTCCAAGTCATGATACTGGCTTTTGTTGCCAGGATCGGCAGAAGAATTGCCAAATGGCAGCTGCCAAACCAATATGCTGTTCTGTTTTTCTTAAACTAAATTAAATATTTTTCTCTTTCCCGTAAGGGAAATACATGATTCAGAGCAAATCATATAAATGGGTTGACATCTTAGTTTAGCAAGAAACAACTGAAATCTCTTCTGTGGGATTCTAAAATACATATTACTCATTTTGCACAGTAGATACATTTTCAACGATGTTACCATGGTTACACATATGAAACACTGCATAATACAGCTTGCTTTGCCTGACTGTAATGTATCACTCAGAAGAATAGTATTGGCTGTTATTGGCAATATGTTAATAGCAATTTCAATATTCTTTTTAAAAAGCAGAGTGGATTTTGGATTAAAAAGCAGAGTGGATTTTAACTGCTTTGTCACTGAAGTTACCCATGAAATAGAGATAAAAAAAAAAAAAACCCACCAAAAACACATACTCCCACAAGGAAGAACTGCATTAAGACAGGTAGTCAGTGTGTAGCCAAAACATTAAAACATATTACTGAAGGTAGAAACAAAATCTCTAAAGGTCTGAAGTTCAGGTTAAATCACCCTTTTACCTTCGCAAAGCAAGAAATTAGTAAAACCATTTTCCTTTTTTACCATATAAAACACAGAAATCTACTTTTGAATATACTAGCGCACATATTTTCTTTGGACCATATGTAAGTTGCTTTGTCTAAGAAAACAGAATATTTCTTAGCCAATAGCCTCTTCCTTCCTCTTTTTCCTTACTATTATAATATAACCTCATTTTATTCAGTTTCCTCTAGGTGGGCCACAGACAAAGTTGTGCATCTTGACTGGAGTTAGCTCGCTCACCATAGTAGTCCCACTTATTTTGCCATTGGTTGACTTGGACATGGAATCTCGTATCTCTGACTAGTGAGATTCTTGAGAAAGATGGCCAGGGAGATTTTGGGAAACTTAGCGGGCAAATCATCCAAGGTCAGGAGTTCGAGACCAGCCTGGCCAACATGGTGAAACCCCATCTCTACTAAAAATACAAAAATTAGCCGGGCGTGTTGGCAGGTGCCTGTAATCCCAGCTACTCAGGAGGCTGAGGCAGGTAAATTGCTTGAACCCAGGAGGGGGAGGTTGCAGTGAGCCAAGATCGTGCCATTGCACTCCCACCTGGGGAACAAGAGTGAGACTTTGTCAAAAAAAAAAACAAAACAAAACAAAAAAACCCAAAACCTTCTTTTTAACTCTAGACTTTGTGGTTCAGAGTATTGCTTTGTGATACAGCAGCCAGCTGGGGCTTGTGAGGTTGCCTAACTAAAAAGCATAGGGCAACCCAATAAAGGTGGCAGTGCTGCAGTATTAAGCAATCCCAAGTCATCATCTCTTTGAAATCATAAATATTATTTTAAAATCAGGAATAGTTCCTTTCCATACGTGATTTTAAAAATATATCTCATTTACTGCTTTGTTTTTTTTTTTTTCTGAGAGGAAGTCTCACTCTGTCGCCCAGGCTGGAGTGCAGTGGCATGATCTCGGCTCACTACAAGCTCCACCTCCCGGGTTCACACCATTCTCCTGCCTCAGCCTCCCAAGTAGCTGGGACTACGGGCACCCACCACCACGCCCGGCTAATTTTTTGTATTTTAATAGGGACGGGGTTTCACTGTGTTAGCCATGATGGTCTCGAACTCTTGACCTTGTGAGCCACCATGCCCGGCCTACTGCTTTGTTATATATATGTAACATTACTGGAATTTTTAAATGTTTAAATCTAGTACATTTAAGGCTGGGCACGGTGGCTCACACCTGTAATCTCAGCACTTTGGGAGGCTGAGGCAGGTGGATCACAAGGTCAGGAGTTCGAGACCAGCCTGACCATGATGGTGAAACCCCGTCTCTACTAAAAATACAAAAATTAGCCAGGCGTAGTGGTGGGGGCCTGTAATCCCAGCTACTCAGGAAGCTGAGGCAGGGAACTGCTTGAACCCGGGAGGCGGATGTTGCAGTTAGCCACTATCACACCACTGTACTCCAGCTAGGCAACAAAGCGAGACAAAAAAAAAAAATTAGTACATTTAGTACTGGATTCATTTCTATATAAATCAAATTCTGATTTTTAAATAACTTCTAATAAGGGTATTTTACCTGTAGGTATCAGATAAAAGATGTTTGCATTCAATGAAGTTCTGCATGATTTTGGTCTTATTAGATGACAGGAATTTTAATACCAAATTTCTTTTGTCAGTTAGTACTTAATTGCATTGAATAGTTTCTTTCCTTGTATAATTTGAAGTAATTCTCCATTAAGAATGAAATAGTCCCCTCACTTTTATGGACTTTTATTATTTTAACTGGAAATTTGAAACATCATATTAACAAACAAGTTTTTTTTCTAATAGCATATTTTAATTGGGGTTTATATTGAAATGTACACTTTATGTGTTTATTTTCATGAGAGAATGGGTGCATTGTTATGATGTTTTTTAAGGAATGCCATTGGCATCCTCCTTTATATGTCTCCTGAGGAGGGAAAACCATAGCAATGTAGACTCTACGAAAAGTATCTTCCTTTAATTACTCTGGAAAGGGAGACAAACACCAGCTTCCCCCATTTTCAGAGTGCTGTCATACAGTTTTAGTTATTTATATAAAAGAAACCTGTCACTTAAAGTTGATTTAAACCTGGTAAATTGCTCTTCCTTCCATCACTAGTTCATAGGAGCTGTGTGCTTTAGCTTTCTCTTTTTATCTAAGCTTCCAGAAAGCTCAGAACTAAGATGTCTGCTTAAAAGTTCAGCATAGCCCAGGTGTTCCAGTAGTTACCTACATAATTCATTATTTGGTTTATAAAATACAGAAGATTGGAAAAGGAATTAGTTAGACTAATGAATTTCTATTTTATCTCCAGTAGACATGTCATTTTAGTGTTATACAATTTGATGGAAATATATGTACCATTTTATATGCACACCGATTTAGTTGTCTTAAAATCCTTCACAACCAAATTATTATTAAGTGAAATAATAGTTTCATAGAAGCTTTAAAGTATCAGGCCTTTCATTTACTCTTCTGATTATAGTAAATGATTAAAACTTTGGTAATAAATAGGAAAAAGACGTAACGCCAAAGCATAAGCAAACTATGTTGCTATTTATCAATTCCTTGGTATCTTTTTTTTTTTTTTTTTAAAGTGGCAGGGGGGGCATTCATTCATTTTATACTGACCTTTAGAGCATAATCATCAAGTTGAGCTTGTAAATATGACCTGTTTTCTTTAGCCCTGAACGCTCTAGATTAACGGAGTCCTTAAAAAAATTTTTTTTTAATTTAAATTTAAATTTAACTTAAAAAAGAGAGAGAGAGAGAGACAAGGTCTTGCTCTGTTGCCCACGCTGGAGTGCAGTGGCAGTCATAGCTCACTGCAGCCTCAAACTCCTGGGCTCAAACATTCCTCCTGCTTCAGCCTCCCAAGTAGCTATTTTAAAAATTAGGTGGTTGTGGTGGTGTGCATCTGTAGTCCCAGCTACTTGAGAGACTGAGGTAAGAGGATTGCATGAACTTGGGAAGTTGAGGCTGCAGAGAGCTGTATTCACATCACTGCATTATGACCTGGGGGAGAGAGTGTTTAATCTTTAATACCATACTTTTTTGCCCAGACTTGAGTGCATTAGTGCTATCTCAGCTTACTGCAACCTCTGCCTCTTGAGGTCAAGCGATTCTCATGCTGCAGCCACCAGAGTAGCTGGGATTACAGGCGTGCGCCACTATGCCTGGCTAATTTCTGTATTTTTAGTAGAGACAGGGTTTTGCCATGTTGGCCAGGCTGGTCTCGAACTCCTGGCCTCAAGTGATCTACCCTCCTTGGCCTCCCAAAGTGCTGGGATTACAGGCATAATACTATACTTTTGAATGTACCTTTTCTATGTTTAGATATATTTAGATACACAAATATTTAACATTATACTGCAGTGGCCTATAGTATTCAATATAGTAACGTGTCATACCTGTTTTTATCCTAGGGGCAATAAGCTATACTATATAGCCTAGATTTATATATAAGTATATTTTCTATTTTTATAGTAGGCAGTACCAACTAGGTTTGTGTATATACACTTTATGATGTTCACACAACTAAAATCACCTAATATGTTTTAGAATGTGTCACCACAGTTGGGGTTGAGTATGATGAAACAAACAAAATGTATTACCATAGTTAAGTGACGTGACTGTATTTGGGTGGGCACGAAGTTAAACTTTTAATTTAAATAATTGACCAAATACTAATATAATGATGACATATACTCAACGTCCTGCAGTTCATAATAATTGTAAATAACATTTATCGAGTGCTTATTGTTTTCTACATCTCCATTATAAAGTAGGTTCCATGAAGGCAAGGATTTTTTTATGTTTTTCTCACTGCTTTATGATACATTTTCATTTACAAATTAGGCACAGTGGGCCAGGCATGCTGACTCATGCCTGTAATCCCAGCAGTTTGGGAAACCACAGTAGGAAGATCGCTTGAGCCCAGGAGTTTGAGGCCAGACTGGGCAACGTAGCAAGACCCCATCTCTGGTTTTTAAAAAATTAGGCACAGTAAAAGATTAACTATAATAAATAATAAAAGTGTAACAGCACGCCAGCATCACAAACTTTGTACTTTGGGTGTGTGTGTGGAGGGGTCATTATTAAGTAAAATAAGGGTTGTTTGAACACAAAAACTGCAGTACCTCAACAGTTAATCTGAGAACCAGGCCAACTACTGAGTAACTAATGGGGCAGGTAGGATCGACGGTTTAGAGACACTGGGCAAAGGGATGATTCACGTCATTGATGAGATAGAGCAGGATGGAGAGAGATTTCATCACACTACTCAGAGCAGCTCACAATTTAAAACTTATGAATTGTTTATTTCTGGGATTTTCTGTTTAATATTTTTGGACGGCAGTTGACTCGGGGTAACTGAAACCATAGAAAGCAAAACCACAGATAAGGGAGGACTACCGTATATAAATATATGTCTATATAGATGTTATATTTATGAAAATATTTGTGTGTATATATATGTATATGTTGACTAAATTAAGGAATAACCTGTGACATAGCTGTGTTTATTCAGTTGAGACACAGAGAGGTAAAGGAAGTTGCAAAAGATCACCTAGCTATTAGGTGGAGGAGCTGAGATTCAAACTTATGTAGTCTGATTTCAGAAACTGTGCTCTCAACTACTAGTGTTTTCTGCTACCTCTGTTGTGTTTAGAGAAATACAGGCACATGAATAGTAAATGTTGCTTTTCTTATTCAGTAGAGTCAGTTATTTTAAGGGTTATGATAGCCTAATGCAGGGCTTCCCACCCTTAGCATTGTTGATGTTTCTAGAGGTTTATTTGGACATGGAGGGCTCTGCTCTGCATTATAAAATGTTTAGCAGCACCCTGGCCTCTACGCAGTAGACACCAGTAACATTTCCCCAGTTGTGACATTCACAATGTTACCAGGGATTGCCAAATGCTCCCCTGGAGGCAAAATCACCCATTTGAGAACCACTTACCTAGACCTACACATTAAAACATCATCAAGGGTAGTCTGGAAGTAAGAGTAGGTAAACACTGGCATTGTATTTAGAAAAGTCTGGACTTCCTCCTAGGCCACAGTGACTACATAGACAAGGTGGGAATTAGTTTGTCCTGTGACCATAGGTATGTCTTATATCAAGACCTGAATTTGGCTGGGCGCAGAGGCTCATAACTGTAATCCCAGCACTTTGGGAGGCCAAGGCCAGTGGATCACCTGAGGACAGGAGTTTGAGACCAGCCTGACCAACATGGTAAAACCCTCTCTACTAAAACTACAAAATTTTTTTAGCCAGGCGTGGTGGTGCATGCCTATAATCCCAAATACTTGGGAGACTGAGGCAAGAGAATCACTTGAACCTGGGAGGCAGAACTTGAAGTGAGCTGAGATCGCGCCATTGCACTCAAGCCTGGGCAACAAGAGTGAAACCCGTCTCAAAAAAATAATAATAATAAGCTAAAATAAAGATGTGAATTTTATCCTTTTTATAAGGATTCTTCTAGAAATACAAATTTTTTAAAATACTTTATTTTCAGCTCTTATTTTTTTATTAAGCATAAAATATGGGAAGATTTTTTTTAAATGACACCTTGTTTCAGTGTCTGTTAAAATTCTAATGCATTTTTAATAGGATAGTGATACGGTAGTTTGTAATTTAGTAGTGCAATATATTTTGCAAAAATATAGCATGTGTGTCTCTAAAAATCACCTCATCGTGCAAAATCTGGAAACAAAAAAACGCAGGGCTTGGGGGGAAAATGGATTTAGGAGCACACCACTCAAAAACTTCATTAGCGACACATATAGGAACCGAATAAAAATGGTAGCGTCATAAATATGACATTTGGCCTTGAAAAAGACCCACAGTTTGCTTGTGAAAGTAACTGGGTGTTGAAAGGGTTTCAGCACGTGAATTATTGGGAAGTTTTGGGGGGAAGGTTATCTGAAATTGAGTTGAAAGCTGTAGGCCCGGTGCAGTGGCTCACACCTGTAATCCCAGCACTTTGGGAAGACAAGGCTGAGGGATCACTTGAAGCCAGGAGTTCAGGACTAGCCTGGCCAACATGGCAAAGCCCCATCTCTACTAAAACTGGAAAAAATTAGCCAGGCACAGTGGCACATACTTGTAACCCAGCTAACTTGGGAGGCTGAGGCAGGAGGATCGTTTGAACCCAGGAGGCGTAGGTTGCAGTGATCTGAGATTGCTCCACTTCACTGCAACCTGGGCAACAGAGCAAAACTTTGTCTCAAAAAAAAAAAAGAAAAGAAAAAAAAGTTGTATCACCAGATATGGATAAGTGTGTTTCATAAAACAGGCAATGAACTGAAGTAGCTGCTACATGTTTGAGGTGTGTGCAGATACACATTTTGTGTATTCCTGTGTGGCTGGGTTTTGTCAGGTGCAGTTTTTTGCATCTATCTAGAGTCTCTTACAGGTAAAATCATGCATAAGCAAGTGCCAAGTCGTGTTATGCTCAAATTGTTCCTTTAACATACAAATCATGTTGAAACAGTTCCAGCAAGCATTGTAGCAGAACTGATGATTCTCTTGATCTGGATTTTGAGGCCCATCAAAACAACAACAACAACAACAACTTGTGAAATGTGGAAAAGAATGGCAGATCTAAGATGAAAACATACAATTTGTAATAATACAGGGGACAAGCTTTGGTAGAATTGAGAAAAGGCTAGAATCATTGTCTTCCCTTCCCTGCCCTTCCTGTGGTCCTGAGCAGTCACTCCTCTGTTGTGCCAAGGACAATGGTCAGGACCTAACAGTGAGCCAGCTACCTCCCAGGGTGTCAAGTGCTGTATCTATTAAAATTTTTCTAAATATTAGCAGATGGCTCTATGTGTTTCTTAGACCACTTGAATTAAGGAATAATAGAAACACTATGTTTCATTAATGATTCTACTTTTACAATAGTCAATACAGAATTTTTTTTTTTTTTTTTTTTTTTTTTTTTGGTTTTAGTGCATGTTTATTTCATGATGATTTGGGATGTGGAATCCATAAGCCTTGGTGACTGAGGCTGTTATTCTACACAGAGGTAGAATGTTGTAAAACATGGAATTTTATACAATAATGGGGTTGAATTGGAACCAAGAGCAGGGTGGGAGCTTACATTGCTTGATTAATGCTTTGCTTAGTAGGTGCAAGAATTACCAATTTCCAAGAATTTTATAAAATAGGAGAAAGGAAGTTATGTGGAATAAACATCAACTACCATAACAGCGTACTACAAGCAAAAGGCTAACAAAGCAGAGTCTGATCTAATGCAGTTTACACTGTCTCGTATTAAATCATTCCCAGCTTCTGCCCCAGTCACTCGTGCTGAACCTTATGGCTTGACCTTCTCCTTTTATGATTTATTTTCACGGTTATAACTTGTTGCTAGAAACATCTCACAAGAGAGTGTAGTTAATCATTTCTCAATTTCCCAGCAGAGATGCTCAGAGCAACTCAGCATTGGGGAAATTAGCTGTTCATTCATTTCTTTTTTTTTTTTTTTTCCTATGACCAGGGTATATTTTGTATTGTTTTATTTTTTTTTTTTTTTTTTTTTTTTATACTTTAGTTCAGGGTACATGTGCTATAGTGCAGGTTGTTATATGTTACTTACGCTGTTGGTGTGCTGCGCCACCAACTCGTCAGCAGCACCCATCAATTCATCATTTATATCATGCAATACGGAATTTTTAAAAAACTTTATCTATATCTTTATATTAATACAGTTTCAATTTTATTTAATGGATTAAGTTTCAGGGTATTGAGTTACTCAAAAAAATATGAAAATTAGGATTTGGAAAAAGAACTTAAGCATATGAAATTTACCTGGAAGTTTGCAGGTTGTGGTTATAGACTTCTCACCATACAGAGCATATGTACTAATATTTTAAGATTAACAAAAAAAAACTAATATTCAATACAGACCTTACAAGGTAAGTTTTCTAATGTCAGGCATGTCAATGATAGGTCTCTGTTACAGATTACTTTATGGTATATGACCTAATGAAAATTATTATAGACTATTTAATGTATCAATGTATACTGCATATTATTTCGAGCATCTAATATTTTTGGCTTAAATACATAGGGGTTTTTTTCCTTCTTTCATTCAAGAACAGTTGAAGACCTTATCACTCAACCTAGAAAGAATACTGTTTCTTAGGCAAACATCTTATTCTCCAAAAGTAGTCATAACTTAATTCAAAGCCATTTTTTTCAGTAAACATAACAGATGTTTCTTTGTTTTTGTTGTTGTTTCCACGTTTCATTTACTTCAGATTTTTGCTTCTCCTTCAGATTTCATTTTTTTCCTACAACATACCCTCCTCAAGTGTCAAAAAATTAATCTCATTACATTGTCTATATAAAGGTTGTTTTGTAAAACAGAAACACTGTAAAGTATTCCTGTTTCAGAACCTTCTATTTTTTTAAGGTACTGGTGCCCATATAGTAGTACTGTTAGGTTTTCTTTCCATTTATGAATTTGGCATTAGTACTCTGTAATGCACCATTTTGGACCATAAAACAGTGGAGGTAGGTAGACACTCATACTTATTTTTCATGACCCACCTATGAAGTATAAAATACAGTAATCTTTGTATTTTACAATGCAATGTAAAGAGCCAAACAGCCAAATCAACTTACTTTTTTGAGGGGAGGCGGGTAGCGGGGAGACAGAGTCTCTCTGTTGCCCAGACTGGAGTGCAATGGCACAATCTCAGCTCGCTGCAACCTCCATCACCCAGGTTCAAGCAATTCTCCTGCCTCAGCCTCCTGAGTAGTTGGGACTACAGGCACACGCCACCACACCCGGCTAATTTTTGTGTTTTTAATAGAGATGGGGTTTCACCATGTTGGTCAGGCTGGTCTTGAACGCCTGACCTCAAGTGATCCACCTTCCTTGGCGCTCCAAAGTGTTGGGATTACAGGTGTGAGCCACGGTACCTGGCCTACAACTTACTTTTGTTTATAAAATAATGAAAAAGGATTGAGACCAGACTGAGAAGGGATGCATTTAACTGTTTTGTAAAAATATAAGTAACATTTTCACACATAGGCACTCCCAGTAGATAGTAGGAAAGATATATTTAGGAATCTCAAAAGGCTGGTGGCCAGGCACCATGTCCCACGCCTGTAATCCTAGTACTTTGGGAGGCCGAGGCGGGTGGCTCGCCTGAGGTCAGGAGTTCAAGACCAACCTGACCAACATGGTGAAACCCTGTCTCTACTAAAAATACAAAAAATTACCTGGGTGTCATGGTGGGCGCCTGTAATCAGAGCTACTTGGGAGGCTGAGGCAGGAGAATTGCTTGAACCCAGAAGGCAGAGATTGTAGTGAGCTGAGATCGTGCCATTGCACTCCAGCCTGGGCGACAAGCATAAAACTCCATCTCAAAAACAAACAAACAAACAAAAGGCTGGGAGGTTGAATTTCATTTCCTTTGTAGACTAACTTTAATATTACAATAAATAAATGGGCATTTTAAATACCTACACATTCTGTTTTTCTTTTATTCTTTTTTCAGCCATAATGAAAGGAAAGTGACCTGCAAACATCCAGTCACAGGACAACCATCACAGGACAATTGCATTTTCGTAGTGAATGAACAGTAAGTAAAGAGTTTCATGGAATGCCTGTATTCAAAATTGGGTTAGCATTGAAATTGCTGTTATTTATATTTCAATTTAATAGCTTTCTTATCTGGACATTTGTAGTCAAGTATAATAACAGAATGCCAGCTGTTCATGATGTGTCATATAGAAACCTGACTTAAACATTTTTTCATGAGGAATGTAATCTCAGAAGCTGTTTTTATAGTACTTCAAACACAGTAAGCTCAAGAGCCTGGGATGCAAGCATAGAGAAACTGTGTAAACTTGGTTAGATTAATAAAGTAATTTGAGCTCAGTTTTCTCGTCCTTAAATCAGATAGTGATAATTACTATTTCACAAGAGTTTTATAAGCGTCAAATGAAATATGTGTAAGAATGTATTACACTATAGAGCTATTCACAGAGTTAGTTACTGAAATTGTTATTGCTTTTTAAATTAGAATAATCTTATAATTCATTTTAATTTTCAGTTGGATGACCAAGTAGAATATCTGCAATAATGTCTATTAAAAATAAACATGATAGGCCGGGTGCGGTGGCTCACGCCTGTAATCCTAGCACTTTGGGAGGCCAAGGTGGGCAAATCACTTGAGGTCAGGCATTCGAGATGGTGAAACCCTGACTGTACTTAAAAAATAGAAAAATTGGCCGGGCGCGGTGGCTCAAGCCTATAATCCCAGCACTTTGGGAGGCCGAGACGGGTAGATCACGAGGTCAGGAGATCGAGACCATCCTGGCTAACCCGGTGAAACCCCGTCTCTACTAAAAAATACAATAAATTAGCCGGGCGTGGTGGCGGGCGCCTGTGGTCCTAGCTACTTGGGAGGCTGAGGCAGGAGAATGGCGTGAACCCGGGAGGCGGAGCTTGCAGTGAGCTGAGATCCGGCCACTGCACTCCAGCCTGGGCGACAGAGCGAGACTCTGTCTCAAACCAAAAAAAAAAAAAAAAATAGAAAAATTAACTGGACACGGTGGTGCATGCCTGTAGTCCTAGCTACTGAGCAGTCTGAGAGAGGAAAATCACTTGAACCTGGGAGACAGATTCTCCAGTGAACCAAGACCGCGCCACTGCACTCCAGCCTGAGCAACAGAGTGAGACTCCTGTCTTAAAACATAATAATAAATAAACACGATAATAATGTATTTTTGACTTAGGAAAAGTGTTAGCTGTATTTAAAGTTGTTGTAAGTACTAAGGCCTGATTCTAGAGTAACTAGGGTCCACGTACTGTGAAAAAGTAGGACACTCGCATAGTTAACTGTAGGGAACTGTTATTGTAAAGCGGGTTACATACACAGCAAGTTCTACCATTTTGACATATATTTTCAGGACTGTTGCAACCATGACATCTGAAGAAAAGAAGGAACGACCTATAAGTATGATAAATGAAGCTTCTAACTATAATGTGACTTCAGATTATGCAGTGCATCCAATGAGCCCTGTAGGCAGAGTAAGTTATTTTGCTTTATGTTAATTACTGATAAGGAGTAAACAGTATCCATACCGTTACTCATAATGGACTTAAAATTATAGAATAATCATTACATTTTTATTACTACATGAATTTGGAGGTGATTGATAGAAGAAGCAATTGCAGCCTGAAATATAAAGTAATAAGATTGTAATTCAATGACTTAAGTTTTCAAGTTTGGAATAGTTTTAGAAATATAATATTTGTGAGAGAAAATGGACACTCTTAAGTTTTAAAGGTGATGATTAATGTAATAGCCTAGAAATCAAATTATCTGACTATAAGAATGCTTAGATTGAGAAAACATTCTTCAGCAAAACCATTGTAATAGTAAATTATGTTTATTGTAAGAAAATAGATAATTATAATAATAGTATTTAAATGCCTGTTAAGGTTTTTGAAATAAAATTTTGTTAGGAGATTATAAATGAATGTAAATTTTCAAATAATATAAATAATTTCTGATTATTAAGTAACATATATCCAACAGGCTAACTGAGCATAATGCTTTATGAGTATATTTCAATTAAAATCTGGTGAAATTGATGAATGAATTGAGAGCCACTAGGTCATTGTCTTGAAAGAAAGTTGAATCTATTCCTCATACTTCACACCAAAAATTTTCTAGATGGATCAGTTGTTGAAAAGTTAAAACAAAACTATAAAAGCACTAGAAAAAAACAATGGAAGATTAAAAAAAAACAAAGATCAGAATGTAGATGGGCTTTCTAAATATGACATAAAACCCAGAAGTAACAATATAAAATAATGAGAAATTCAACCACATGTGATTATTATCCATGCAGAGTATCTGCAATTCGTTTAACAATTAAAGAATAATTTCCTTATAATTAAAGAAGTACTGTGAATCAATAAGAAAAGGGCTTACGAGCCAGTTTGGAAATGGGCAAATTATATGAAATCAGTTTTCAGAAAAGAAAATGGAATTTACCCTTAAATATATGAAAAAAGATGCTCAGCCTCATCCATCATATGAAAAATACTAATTAAAACCAGAAAAAGACACCATTTTCACGTACAGATTTCCAAAGGTCAGAAGTTTCATAACACAGCACATTGACAACAGTATGGGTAAATAAGCATTCTGTTTATATAGTGAGTTCCAAGAAATAATGGAACAGAAGAGTGGATATTAAAATATGCGGTCATTTCAGAAAAATATTCATCAATCATGAAAACAGTTATTTTAGATAGATAGACACACACATACAGTGATATTGGTTGCCCCACAGTTGCGAGTGGGGTTAGCTGGGTGCTGGAGCCTGAGAGTGAGAAGTAGATTGATCTTTGTGTATCTTTTTATGTCATTTGAGTTTTATACTGTTTTTAAGCATTATCTGTTTGAAAGTAAATTAAAGTCCATCTAGAAAACATGCTTTAGGAAAATTTTGTTGATATCGGGCCTTAAAATTGTCTTATATACTAATAAAAGCTTCCCAAAACAAAATTCTAATGAAGTATGCTAGATTTCCAAAGATTCTAAACAAGTGGAAAAGTGAGAGATAATTTTATGTTACTTTGTAACTTCATTGTTTTCATTTTTGTTGGTCACCACTATGATTCCTGCCAAAATAAATCTTCATGGTAAGCATACCAGTATTTTTAAAGATTGTTTATCTTTATGTATACTTTGAAGAATCCAGTAAACCCCATCTGTCTGGTTTAAGTTCAGAGTTGTCCATAAAAAAGAAAACACTACATCACATTAAGCAGATCCTTCCCATCTTGTTTTGACTTGATGTGATATATTTGTTTATATTTAATATCTGTATATTTCTCCTCGGACTGAGTACTGTTAACTTTCTTTAATTGAACCTGCACTATTAAATGAAGATATAAAGGGAAAAGTTCTGTAGTTTGGTTTATTCTTAAAGATTTGTTAACAGTTTTTACTCATGATCTATTCATTTTATATAGCAGATACGACAAAATACTGCCACATACTCTGTGTTTCTAAAAATTGTATATCCTGTCCGGATTTTAAAGGAAATATTGTAAAATTTTTGATATCCTGGGGAAAAAATTTTGGTGCAGAATTCTTACACTTCAAACAACTAACCCAGCAAAAGTAGAATTTTAATAATTTTTCTGAAAAGATTTAAGTCCCGCAGTTCTTGGGAAAATCTGAAAAGAGATTAAATTTTAAGAGGAAAATAAGCTCAAATCTCTAGGCATTAATACCACGTTTTCTGTCATGCTCTTTTTCTATTTAGACTTCACGAGCTTCAAAAAAAGTTCATAATTTTGGAAAGAGGTCAAATTCAATTAAAAGGAATCCTAATGCACCAGTGGTCAGACGAGGTTGGCTTTATAAACAGGTATTTTTTTTTATTTGATATGGAAACAAAAGACAAAGATTAGAAGGAACCTTTGTAAAACTGAAAGTAACCGAAGACAATTCTATAATCATAAATTAAGAAGGAGCTATGGAGGAAGACCTAGGTTCTTTAGCTTTTTACCCCTGAAAAATATCAAGTGAACAGTGAAGACAGAAAAAGGAGTGGACATTACTTAGAACAGAGATTGTGTGTTTGTTATGGGTGTTTCTAGATTTAAAATTAAATATATGCTCTATGAAAATGATAAGAAATAACATGGTAAAAGTATCTAGACAAATCTTTTAAAAGTCAAAATTGAAATAACTATTAATACAAGGGTGTTATTCATTTTTCTATTGATATAAAAGTTGTTAGAGAAATATATAGTTGTGTATTTCCCCCCTTTATTTGTACAGAGATTTTATAATTATTTCAGATTTCTGTGAGTTTTTTCAGATTTTTGATTCTATAATATGAGACTATTCTTTCTTCCTCTTATGTTTTTTGGTTATGTTTTCTTTACTTTTTCTTTTCTTTTTAATTTGCTCATACAGGGTTTACTCTCAGACATCCTGATTAGTTGGGATTTATATTGTTGCACTGACTGAGGAACTTGCTATCTAAGCTTTTTTGAAACCTCATTAGTTTTGGAATTAGTAAAGATGTATATACATTACCTCCTTGGATTTTGACATCATTTCGATTACATAGAGGCTATTTACTTTCCAGTTTGCAACTGGGTGATAAGTGACTGGTAGATAACTGAGGTAACATCCTCAATCTTCAAGGCTTGTTTCTTTCTTTCTGATTATACATACGTACAGATGATACAAAGCAAGTTAAATATTAGTTCATTGGTGCCAATTTATTCTGTTAAATATTGCTAATTGCTTTCAGGTGACCTAATGATTTTTATTTATTAAGTCATAATTTTTATTTAAAGATGGTTGACTATATTTTAACCATCTGACATTTAAGCTTATCCAGGCTAAAAGGTTTTTTCACATTTAGTTTATTTTTTTTCTCTTTTTTTCCTTTTCTTTTTCTTCTCTTTTTTTTTTTTTTTTTTTTGAGACAGGGTCGCACTCTATGGCCTGCCCAGACTGGAGGGCAGCAGTGTGATCTCAGCTCACCACAACCTCCGCCTCCCAAGCTCAAGCAATTCTCCTGCCTCAGCTTCACAAGTAGCTGGGATTACAGGAGTGTGCCACTACTGCCCAGCTAATTTTTGTATTTTTAGTAGAGACAGGTTTTCACCACCTTGGCCAGGCTGGCCTTGAATTCCTTTCCTCAAATGATCCACCCACCTTGGCCTCCCAAAGTGCTGGAATTACAGGCCTGAGCCACCACACCCAGCCCAGTTTCTAACAGAAAATTTTCTCCGTATTTTCCAGCTAGCCTTTCTAATAAGTCCAAATTATGATCAGCTATTTCAGTGCAAAATTGAGCCTAATAGCCTAATGGCATTCCTTATTTAAAATAGCTCTTGTTCTTATTTCTTGATCCCTTGGTTAATTTAGCATTGCAAAAGTATTACCAAGTAGCTTCTCTAACAAGTGTTTATTTTGGGCCAAACACAGTGGTTCACGCCTGTAATCCCAGCACTTTGGGAGGCCAAGGCCAGAGAATCACTTGAGCCCAGGAGTTCAAGATCAGCCTGGGCAACATAGTGAGACCTCATCTCTACTTTAAAAAACAAAACAAAACAAAACAAAGATTAACCTGGTGTGGTGGTGGTGGTGCGCACTTGTAGCCCCAGCTACTCCGGAGGCTGAGGTGGGAGGATCGCTTAAGGATCACTTGAGCCCAGGATTTGAGCTTGCAGTGAGGTATGATCATGCCACTGCACTCCAGCCTGGGTGACACAGCAAGACCCTGTCTCCAAAAAAAAAGGGTTTATTTTGTAATACGTGTGTGACACATTTTAGTTTACAGTGTCCCTTAACCATATTAAAGAAAGAATATAATTAAGAAATTGAAGATGGCTGGGTGTGGTGGCTCATGCCTGTTATTCCAACACTTTGGGAGGCCGAGGTGGGTGGATCACCTTAGCACAGGAGTTCAAGACCAGCCTGGCCAACATGGAGAAACCCTGTCTCTACCAAAAATGCAAAAATTAGCCAGCTGTGGTGGTGCACGCCCGTAATCCTAGCTACTCGGGAGGCTGAGGCATGAGAATCACTTGAATCCGGGAAGTGGAGGTTGCAGTGAGCTGAGATTGTGTCTCTACACGCCATCCTGGGTGACAGTGTGAGGCTGTCTCGAGGAAAAAAAAAGATAACATTTACCATTTTTTTGGGGGTCTCTTTTTTGGTATAGCTGTGAATTTTAAGGTCAAATCTTTTGTTTTGAAAGATTTCACCCATGTTAATTTCTGTAATTTTAAAGTCATTGCTCACAGCTAGAAATAAATTTATTTCTAATCAATGCACACCCAACTTGGCCTCTCTCTCTCTTTTTTTTTTTTTTTTTTTGGGGTTTTTTTAATTTTTTCTTCCAATTTTCTACATTTCATTTGGGAAAGTAATTTTATTAAAATTCTAATTTTATTTGAGCCTGATATTTTAATGAACTAAATTACTTAGAAATAGCTGCCAAATAGTGTTTCTTTTTTGCGTGATGAGCAAATCCCAAACTATAGACGTAAGGAAAAAAAAATGTTTATGAAACGTATTTGTATATTAAGGTTTCTTTATTCACAGTCATTTTAAATTGCATTACCTTTGGAATAATTTCAATTCACATATTTTTCTTGTTGAAGATTAACATATTTATTAAATCTGGTTTACCAGAATGCACGCACTGCTGCATGGTTATTATTCTTATCCTAGCAGATGTTTGTGTTGAGAAGAGTCAATTTCAAATTGCTTACAAATATGAAGCCAAATCAAATTGCCTTAATATATTCCCTTTGCATAATGGTATTTTCAGAGACCAGTCTAATTGGGAATATCTTAAGGACCTAGAAAACTACCTCCAAAATTTTAATTGGCCTTTTAGTTAGGTTATATTACACATGTCTCAAACATACCTTGTTTTAAAAGTTTACTTTAGATAAATGCACAAGTCCAGGAACAGTGGCTCAAGCCTATAATCCCAGCACTTCGGGAGACCAAGACGGGTGGATCACCTGAGTCAGGAGTTAGAGACCAACCTGACCAATATGGTAAAACCCCGTCTCTACTAAAAATACAAAAAAATTAACCTGGCGTGGTGGCAGGTGCATGTAACCCCAGCTACTCTGGAGACTGAGACAGGAGAATCGCTTGAACCCAGGAGGCAGAGGTTGCAGTGAGCTGAGGTTAACGCCTTTGCACTCCAGCCTAGGCAACAAGAGCGAAACTCCGTCTCAAAAAAATAAAAATAAATAAATAAATAAATGCACAGCATGTGAGTTTTTATTGTTTGAGAAATAATCCTTAAATATGCTGATTTAATCCAGGACAGTACTGGCATGAAATTGTGGAAGAAACGCTGGTTTGTGCTTTCTGACCTTTGCCTCTTTTATTATAGAGGTAAGTTTACCCTACTGTCTTAGTGTATTATTTTGTAATTGATATGTAATATAAGTATCAGATACTTTTTTTAAAAAAAAGTATTGTAACTCTGCGTGCTATTTTATTAACAAATAATGTCAAACATTTTTTCTTCTTTGACATATCATTCTGAGTTTTGAGGTTATGATAGAATAAATATGGTGCTTCAGACCGTGTTTGGTCAGCTTCCCTAATCTTTGCTCTATAATGCTACTCTTGAATTCGGTGTTCAATAGACACAATCCTTAGTTTGAGGAGGTTCTTTTCACATGTCAGTTTTGTCAGATCTAGCTTATGGGTCCATCAGGCACCCAATTCTGCTCTCCAGCAAATGATATTAGAATATTAGGGACTACTGTTATGTAACGGCAAGTGAAAACAATAAAATACAAAGAAATACTTTCATTTTGAACTTTTCTTTAATAAACACTGATATCCTTTCTCTGGTTAGTAAATTATTAATTCAGTTTTAAATAAAATCCAGAGTTCTTTCATATGCCACATGGATCTCTTAGATATTACAAGATAATACAAAGTTTTTGACTGCCAATGAAAGGCATACCTAGGTGGTGCTCTCCAGAGAAATCTGCCTCAGCTATAGTATAAAATCATGAATCTGGATAATCTCTCCTTCTTCTCTACTTTAAACTTTGGTTGTAAACCATCATGAAAGAATTAGATTGTCAACCCATAATTAATAATTTATGACTTTTCTTGAGAAGTATAACTTAAAAGATATAACAGAGTTTTAGAACTGATTTTACATTTTTTGACTACACAAAAGACCTGTGGCAAAATTTATAGTTGTGTATTGAGGCATTATAATACATATTAACCTTCAACATTTGGAATTACTAAATCGTTTCCATCTGAAAACTGTAGTTGAGAATTACTGCTGAGTCAGAATTAACCAACCCTATAAAATTGCATTTTGTCCTAGAGATGTTCCTTAGGCTGCAATTGTGGTATTATCTTTAGTTAAATGCTAAGCTTACTCTACAATTTTCCTTAGGGGTTTTCCCATTCTTTCAGAAAGTTAGGAGTTGTATTTCAGACGTTATCCTTAAGCTTATAATTTCTCTTTTCGTCTTTTTCAGTATATTTATGGACTACTTACAACAAGAAATGTTTACTATTTCTAATATTTTGAATTTCTAATATAAGAATTTGCTGGGGTTTTTTTTGTTTTGTTTTGTTTCGTTTTTGAGACAGAATCATGCTCTGTTGCCTGGGCTGGAGTACAGTGGTGCAATCTCGGCTCACTGCAACCTCCACCTCCCAGGTTCAAGTGATTATTGTGCCTCAGCCTCCCAAGTAGCTGGGATTACAGGCACATGCCACCACATTCAGCTAATTTTTTGTGTGTATTTTTAGTAGAGACGGGGTTTCACCATGTTGTCCAGGCTGGTCTCAGACTCCTGACCTTAAATGATCCACCCGCCTTGGCCTCCCAAAGTGCTGGGGTTACAGGCGTGAGCCACCATGCCCAGCCAAGAATTTGTTGATGTTAATTTGCAAGAAAAAAAAAAACCCACTGAATTCCTTGTAATTTGTTATTGTTGTTGCTCAGGGAAAGGTAGGACTCATCACTTTTAGTATAATAGGAAAGCTTTTGATCATATTTGAAAAATGTAAAAGTGAATCAGAAGCCATGCTGATGGATGTAAAGATGAGAACAGTAGACACTGGGGAACACAAGAGAGGGGAGGGCTGAACATAGTACCAATTCGGTACTGTGCTGTCTGGGAGACTGATTCATTTGTACTCCAGACCTCAGCATCATGCAATTTGCCTTTGTAACAAACCCACATATGTACCCCTGAACCTATAATAGAAGTTGGAAAAAAGAAAAGCCATGCTGAGTCTGAGATTCCTTATTAACCACCTGCATTTTATATGCAGTGTATTTATTAATTTTAGTAGTTTCCCAGACAGGAGGAATATAAAAAAGAAGAAGCTGTAGAAACAAGAGAAATATAATTTAACTCATTTAAGATGACTGCTGTGCAGACTGTTGGAAAGAAGTATATGATATTATATATATTTACTATTTTGTCAATAAGAAATGTTAGGTTTTAAATTAAAATAATCAGATTTTAGTGAGATGATCATAATAGCCTGAATATATTTTTTTGCATATTTACAATTTGTTGAGTACTATGCTGAGCAAGTTATATAGATGATCTATTTCATCTAACCCTCACAGCTACCTGATAATGTGGGGAATCTTATGTTCATTGCACGCAAGGGGAAACTGATATACAAAGTGCTTACCTCAGGTCTCACAACTTGCAAGTGTCACAGGCAGGATTTAAACTCAGGCACTCTGACTCCACTGTTAGTTTCTATTCTCTTGATCACAAGTTTTCGCCGCCACTCAGATATCCTCTCTTCTCTCAAATGCTGAGGGCAGTGGCCCCATTCATTTCTTCTCCATTTCTCAAAGCATCTAGTCTACTGACATACAAAGTGTGCTATCAGAATTTTTTGGAGATCAGTCCATGTTTTACAGATATGGAAATTACGACAGAGAAAAATAACTGATTTGCTATTTTTTTAAACAATAGGTTAGCAACCAATACCAGATGAAAGCCCAAGTTCCCACTGTTCTTTGCCACGTATTAGGCATATAGTGAGCCCATTGTTATAAAGAGAGCACTTTGACTGCTCTTTTCTGTAGTCAGTCTATTGACTAAACTTACCATAGAACTTAATTCATTCAACAGATATTAAATATTTATTGAGCAGGACCTGCTTCATTCCAGGTGCTGCCAAAACAAGGTTTGAGAAAGCTCTCATGAATCTTACATTCCAGAGAGATCAGGGAGACAGTAAATAAGCTCATATGATTAAGCAAGACCATAAGTGCTTTTTAGGAAAGTAAGGTTATAATATGAACAGTGAGCGTAAGGGAAAGATCTCTATGGATCCGTACTCTGGGTAGGTCTTTTAGATAGGAAGATATAAATGACAAGGAGGAGCCAGAGGTGTGGAGTGTTCCAGGTGAAGAGAGAGAATAGTGCAAAGGCTGTAAGGTAAGAAAGTGCTTGAATTGTGGAAAGAACAGGGAGAAACCCGTCTGCTGAGCTGGAGGCAGCTAGCAATAGGAAAGGATAGAGAAATAGAGATCACACCATGTAGGAGTCTATTGGAGTTTGGATTCTACTACAAATGTCATAAGGAAACAATTGAATGTTCTTAACATAAGAATGATACCCTTTGGTTTACATTTTTAAAAGCTCACTCAAGCGGCTATTGAAGGATGGATTGTAAAGTTGAAGGATATGAACAGAGAGACTAGCTAGGAGTTATTACATAGAGGTGATAATGACTTAGACAAAGGTGGCAGCTAGCAGTGAGCTTTTTTGATACAACAGATGCCTTATTAGGTAAAGATGCAAAAATGAACACAATAAACCCCTATCGTTATGGAACTCACAGATTAGCTGAAGGAGTCTGGGAAGAATGACATAGTAGGTTCTCGGTTATGTTGAATGAGTGTTGGCCAGGTCCGTACAAGAAAGCAACCAGGAAAGAAGAGTGATCTGGGCAAAGGACCTAAATCACATGCAAAGCATGAATGAGAATGCTTGGCATATTTGTAAAACTATGCATAGAACTTATATTGCTAGAAGACCCACCAGGGGTTAGGTTTAAAAGATAGATCGAGCTAGGTGTAGTGGTACCTGCCTGTAGTCCCAGCTACTCAGGAAGATGAGTAGAGAGTATCACTGGAGCCCAAAAGTTCAAGACCAACCTGGGCAACATAGATTTCATCTCTTAAGAAAAAAAATGAAAAGGTAGATTATGGCACAGAGGGCATTTGTTTGCCATTCTAATGAACTCTATGTTGAGTGCAAGAATAATAGTAGGATCAGGAGTACATTTTAGGAGAATCACTCTGGCACTTTAATTAGAAGCCAAAAGACCAGTTAACAGAGTGTTGGAGTATTCCAGGTTATAAATGATAATTAGTGATATTTACCCAGTTGTAATTGCATGTATTTTTTTGTCTTATTCCCAGATATCTTTAAAACTAAGTAGAAATGGGGAATCTAAAATGTCACTTGTATCCAGTAAAATGTTGAGATTCTCCTGGCTCCTGTCCCAGGTTGTGTTCCCTAGGAAGCAAACTCCGTGATGGCGATTAATATGTAGAAAGCTTTTTGGAGAGTGTTGTTCTCGGAACCATCAGCTGTGGCAAAGTGAAGGAAGGAAATGGCAGAGACAAAAGAAAATGGGCTGCCATGCAATCTCAGAAAGGCCTTGGCTGATCCCGTGGAGAGTTCTTTCATTCTACAAACATTACTCAGTACTTACTCTTTGTCAGTCTATGAGGCTCTCTAGGTGATAGAAACTAGGACAGTGCTTCAGTCAGGATTGATATAGAACTAAACAGAAGAATGTCATGATTAGAAGCAGTTTAAGAAGCTGAAGAACTCAGGGCAGTCATTTGACAGAAGGTGAAGATTTTTTTATATGCACTATCTTTAATATAATAATGGCAATATTTATTTAGTGCTTCACCCTCTGTGCTTAGTTTTTTATGTGTATTAACTCATTTAACCCTCAACAATCTTTTGAGGTAAGTCTTATTATCCTCAATTTTATAGATCATAAAACAGATACTAAGCATCAATAACTTGGCTAGGATTTCACAGCTAGTTAGTGTTGGGCCTTAGGTAATCTAGGGAAATCACCCTGTGCTTTAGTGCCTCTGTCTATTCTGAAGCAACTTTAGGAAAGATTATTTTATTATGGGACATAGAAGGATGTATTATCTGGTTAAAATGGTTTTGTAATAAAGATGACTTCATGTGCTGTTTCTGACTATACCCTTTATATAAACATAAAACATACAATTGGATTCAAAATTAGGGTTTGACTTATTCTTTTAAATTGTCACATTCTCTGTAATTCGTGACTGCTTTCCAACTCTTTTTAACCTTTTGGACTAAATCTATACTTTCGTTCATTCTTTTACACATTAGTGATTTGTACCCGAATGAGCACAGAATAGTAAAACCAAATTTTGTTCCATTGCTATGAGAAAAGCTACCGAAAAAAAGCCTCCATTTAATATAACTTTTTCCCTTTGGGGTGTTTCACCAGATACTCTGGAAACGAGGGCGAAATAAATAAAATCCCTTGTTAAGTTTTTGATAATTAGGAAAAAAAAAAAAAAGAAAGCACACACAGCAAGCATAATAAAAAGATTTCCCATTTATGGTTTCTCATTGGTGAGTTTAGTAGCCTGATGACACAGCTTTATTAACTTGTCTTATAGGTCTGTAACAATGAAGTACATATTTCAAGTTTCATAAACATCTCTTCCCCCAAGCAGCAAGTTAATCATGTGAATCTGTACTGTGTCAAGATTAATGTTTATCATTTTCGTAGGTATATTTTATGTGCTTGCCTTGTAGGCCTGTAATTTAGTCACACTATTGTGTATCAGAATGATAGTAAAAGCAAACTTTCAAAGTTAAATGTTTTAAAAAGAATATAATTCTTATACAATAGTTTAAGTATGTATTCACATGTGTCTTCATTTATTCAACAAAATTTTTTGAGCATCTACTACTGTCATTCCAAGTGTCTTTATAGAACTTACATTCTAGCATGGAGAAAAAGATAATAAACAAATAAATCGCTGAAACATATAGTATGCCGGAGGTATTGAGAGTCGGAAATGTTAACATTCCCAAAGGAGAACAGAGAAAACGTTAAATAAATAGCATTTTAAAATACAGTAGTCAAGGAAGGCCTCATTGATGAGACCTTTGAGCAAAGCCTGAAGGGTGTAACCAAGAAAGCCATGTGTCTGGGGTTAGAATGGTTGAGCATTTAAATCCTATCAGAGATGTGGGTGGATTAATGCCATTACTTACATGCCAGTATATTTTCAGTGAATGACACGTAAAGGGGATTTGTCGAATGCAGTATATCTACCAAAGTATAAATTCTTGTGCTACTTGATATTTTCATTTAAAACCTTATAAAGTCCTGCCTAAACATGAATATAGTTTGTTTACATACAAGAACATTTTGATTTGGCAAAATAGATCTTGAAAACTTTGCTTCATGAGAACATTTAAAATTCTAATCAGACGTTAAATTATCTCTTAGATGAGAAAGAAGAGGGTATCCTGGGAAGCATACTGTTACCTAGTTTTCAAATAGCTTTGCTTACCTCTGAAGATCACATTAATCGCAAATATGCTTTTAAGGTAAGGAAATAATACAGTCTTTAATTCTGTGTTCAAAACTTGCATTGGTTAAAAATGGATATTGAGCCATAGATTATTACAAAAAGCTATCTTAGTTATAGTGATTTTGGTATTTAAAATATACTAATTAATGGTCTTATGGTTGTATAGAAGAATGTCCCTCTAGGAAGCACGTGCTAAAATATTTAGGGGTCAAGTGTCTTCATGTCTGTGCTTTCAAATGGTTTTAGGTAAAATGAACATGTCAGAATGCTAATAATTGATGAATGTAATTATGGATGTCCTGGTGATTATTATACATTCTTTCAAGCTTACTCTATGTTTGAATTTTTTAATAATAAATTTGAGGTCTGGGCACAGTGGCTGACACCTGCAATTCCAGTACTTTCGGAGACCAAAGTGGGAGGATCGCTTGAGTCCAGGAGTTGAGCCTGGGGAACATAGTGAGACCCTGTCTCTAAAACAAAACAAACAAACAAAAACCATACTAGCCGGGTGTGGTGGCTAGTCCCAGCTACTTAGGAGGCCAAGGTAACAGGACCACTTGGGCCTGGGAGGCCAAGGCTGTAGTGAGACATGATCACGCCACTGCAGTCCAGCCTGGGCAACACAGTAAGACCTTGTCTCAAAAAAAATTATTAATACGATGGACACAGTGGCTCATGCCTGTTATCCTAGCTCTTTAGGAGGCCGAGTCAGACAGAGCTTGAACCCAGGAATTCAAGACCAGCCTGGCCAACATGGTAAAACCCCGTCTCTACTAAAATTACAAAAATTAGCCAGGTGTGGTAGCGTGTGCCTGTAGTCCCAGCTACACAAAAAGCTGAGGTGGGAGGATCGCTTGAGCCCGGGAGGCAGAGGTTGCAGTGAGCCAAGATTGCATCACTGTAGTCCAGCCTGGGTGACAGAGTGAGACCCTGTATTAATAATAATTATTATTATTAATAAATTTGGAGGAAGAGTACTATAAGAGACAACAATTTTTTTTTAGTAAATGTACATATATGTACATTTATTGAAAAACTTAGAGAATAATGGCAAAGATGTTCAAGATGTTCTTGGGTCTAAGTACATCATGATCATCAGGTACTTTACAGAGACCACTGAAGTTGAGATGTGAAATCTGCTGTTATTAAATTCAAGCAGACCTGAGATCCCCCTGATTAACAGTACCCACCAATCTTTGTGGTATTACTGGTTTGTGGATCACTCTCAAGTAAGAGGTCTTCAGTGCTATTTTGGAGATTTTGTTTTCAAAATCATTCTGCATTCTTTGCTTCATGATTATGGCTAAAATTTCAGAGGTCACCTAGTTTTTCAGTCTGTTTTAGAGTAAGAACTATAAGGTTCTTGCAGAAATTTCATTTTAAGAGAAAAGAGGGGGGAACTGCTGCTAGTTAACAATGAAAATGTTTATACCATTATAAAATTGATTCAATTTTAAATTCGCATCATTTTTAAAGAATACTGAGGACTGCAGCTGATTTACGACTTTTGCTAATTAATATGTTACATTAGCAGGCTGGGTGCAGTGGCTCATGCCTGTAATCCCAGCACTTTGGGAGGCTGAGGCAGGTCAGGATCAACTGAGGTCAGGAGTTTGAGACCAGCCTGGCCAACATGATGAAACCTCATCTCTACTAAAAATACAAAAATTAACCGGACATTGTGGCACTTGCCTATAGTCCTAGCTACTGGGGAGGCTGAGG
>NW_016809129.1:2662076-2669360 GCF_001698545.2 Rhinopithecus bieti | reverse complement strand
AAGCCAGGTGCGGTGGCTCATGCCTGTAATCCCAGCACTTTGGGAGGCTGAGGCGGGTAGATCACCTGAGTTCAGGAGTTCGAGACCAACTTGACCAACATGGAAAAACCCCGTCTCTACTAAAAATACAAAATTAGCCGGCTATGAATAGGAAAGGTATAGTGGTGAGGTTAAGGGGTTGTGTGATGGACAGCCTCAATGAGAAGGTGATGTAACTTGAGCAAAGACCTGAGGATAAGAGGGGAGTATTTTCATATTTAAATTAACTTTATCAAAGAAACTTTTATCAACAGTGTAAACCAGGGAAACATAATTAAATATTTTATGATGTTATAACAAAGGTTAACACTTTGAAAATTTAAAATTATAACTTTATGAAGTACACATGTAGAGGTGCATGATAGTAGCACTATTATTTGGCCATGAATTTAAATTTTTTTGTTACTTATCAGTTTAGCAAATGTTTATCAATTTGTGCTATTTATAGGACTTTTTTCTGCGTTTTTAGACTCTTAAAAAATACTACAATGCTAAAATAGCAATAAAAGTGACCATGCATGTTAAGTATATTTTCTCTGCGATTATTTGGTTTAGTTTTAATTTTATCTGTAACAAGAATAGTAATTGCTGTTTCACTTTCTCTCTTCTGTGGTATTGTTTCCTCTGAATGTGTGAGCTGCTTTACTGCTGAGTTTGTTGACATTGATGCAAGTGCTTATCAGAATGGTAAGTAGAAACTTTATAGACAATTATTGAACACAAGCATGGAACTTAAAGCTAGACTGGGTACTTTGACATCATCTAGTAAATATTTCCATTTGACTGATGGCGAGCATAGGTGGGGACTCTTAGTGTCTTGAGTCATGGATGGAACTGGATCATCTTGACACCAGCCCCAGTGTTCCTTAGATTGATCACAGGGGCAGTGGTCTTTATTTTTCCAAAACCCCACTCAGAGAGTCCAGTAACACTTTGTAGGTGGTTTTAATTATCTTAACATAGAACATTTGAGCAGTTTATAAAGGAACAGCTCAAAAAGGAAACACCATTTTGGATCATTTATAAATCTTTTGTGTTTGGGTGTAAGTATCTTTAAAAGATTCTATAAAATACAGCAGTGCCTTTTGATGCCTAAAGAAATTGCTAACGCGGGAGGGAAATGCCATAATATGTACATTCCTATTAATTTTGTTGCTGGTTGCTGGGAATATTCTTGAATAAAAAATATTTATTCTTAAATAAATATTCTTATTCTGGGCATGGTGGCTCACACCTGTAATCCCAGCACTTTGGGAGACCGAGGCAGGCAAATCACTTCAGGTCAGAAGTTCAAGACCAGCCTGGCCAACATGGCAAAACCCCGTCTCTACTAAAATACAAAAATTAATTGGGCATGGTGGCACATGCCTGTAATCCCAGCTACTTAGGATGCTGAGGCAGGAGAATTGCTTGAACCAGGGAGGCAGAGGTTGCAGTGAGCCAAGATCATGCCACTGCACTCCAGCCTAGGCAACAGAGTGAGACTCTGTCTCAAAAAAAAAGAGGTGCAAATTGCAGTAAATGGAAATTTTTAGAAATGTGGAGATGGAAGAGGCACCACTAAGTACTTCATTTCTCACCTCCTTTCCTTTCCATGCACTTTTTATTTTATTTTATTTTTTAATTTTAGAGTGTGCACACAACTAAAAGAAAAGGGTGACGTTAGGGGGGAAAATTAATATATATTTTCACATTAATAACTATATTTTTCTTGATTGATTTCCATATCTCATATAAAAGATAAGTCTACTTACTCTGAAATTTGATAGCAGTGTTCTATGTCAGGAATCACTTATCTTTTTTTCTTTTTCTTTTACAGAATCCTATATTTTTATTTAAAATGATCGTGTCATTTTCAATCAGGCAGCCCATCCAAACATGCGGACCTATTATTTCTGCACTGATACAGGAAAGGAAATGGAGTTGTGGATGAAAGCCATGTTAGATGCTGCCCTCGTACAGACAGAACCTGTGAAAAGGTAAAGGCTTGTAGAAAAAAATGATGGTTATTTCCACTTCTATTTTATTCCATGCGTTGCAAGTATTTCACTGTCATAGTACATATCATTTTAATAGTCATGGTATGAAATCATTTTTTCCTCAGAAAGCAAGGATCAATTCCTGTTCTGAATTAAATTAATACACATTTTGTTAGTTTGCAATACCACCTACATTTTTATTCCACTTTTCTTCTTTTTCTTCTTTATTCATTTTCACCTATCAGTGTACTGGGGTGAATGCAGAATCCTAACATTCAAACTGAATGTTCTTTCTTCTTACAGAATTACCTTTAATTTCCGGTGAGTACGTTTTTAATTGTTACCTTAAAGCTACACAGATTTTATCCTTTGAGATAGTGTTTTAAGATTCTAAATCTTAGAAGAGAGTTTATTTTATGAAGTTAAGTTGTGTTTTCTATAATAGTGTGTTGATATTTCTAAAGTGTAATAAATTACAGTAAGAAATTTTGATAGTTTCATTTTTTCAACATTTCTGATTAATTTTGTTTTGTAGTGAATGTCTCCAGAAAATAGTTTATCAAGCATTTAGATTGGTTCCAAATAAATCTACTTCTTGATGAATTGTGCCTTTTTTATATTGAAACTCCACTACTTAGATTCCTTGAATAATATAGATAAGTGCTGTTAAAATTGACCCATGTGTTTTTCCCTGCATGAAGATATGAATCATTTTAATATTCTTCAATATATCTAGTTAGAGGAAATCTGATTCTCAGACTACATAAATACAAGTAGTATAATGTGCTTTTTAAAATATATATATATATTCCTGTAATTTGAAGAAAAAATTATGATGCGAGTTAATTTTTCTTCCAGTGACAGCTCAGCACATATCTTATATAAGAAAGATGCTATTGTGCAAGTTTAGCCTTTTTTGCCTCTTCTCAGGAAATTAGGGATTGTTACAATATATGTCTAGTCCTTTGTTTTCTTATTCTAGTGTGCATTTTAATAAAGTCTTGGCTTTTGGCTAAAAGACTTAGGTTGATGCTGTGTATTTGTGCTATTTTGTAAATATCAAGTCTAAATCAAGTTACCCAATCACTAGTAATTAGAGCTGGGGAAAAACTGAGAAGAAAAGAGGGTCTAGGATATAGTTCTAGGACATCTATTTTTAAGAAAAAACACTTTTGCCATATGCATATTCCAGGATGAGAGCGGATAGAAGGAAAATCTGTTTTTGGAGTTACATGTGTAAAAATTACCTGAGTAGCATAAAGATGAGGTGGTTAGCACTGATAACAAGAGAAAACGTGTAGGTGAAAAGAATTCATTTAAAATCTTCAGGCTGACATGGTGGCTCACACCTGTAATTCTAGCACTTTGGGAGGTTGAGGGATCAGTTGAGTCCAGGATTTTGAGATCAGCCTGGGCAACATGATGAAACACTGTCAGTACCAAAAATACAAAAATTAGCCAGGCATAGTACCACACTTCTGTAGTCCCTGATACTCAGGAGGCTGAAGAATGAGGATCACTTGAATCAGGAGGTTGAGGCTGCTATGAGCTGTGACTGTGCCATTGCACTCCAGCCTAGGCAACAGAGTGAGACCCTCTCAAAAAAAATAAAAATATAACTTCAATACTTTAACTTTCAAGCAAAATTGTTAGGGAATTGTTTAGAATACAGAAATCTGTATAATAATTAAAATATTTATGTCCAAATAATTTCAATATTGTATATTATACTTTTCTCCGAATTTCAGCATGTTTCTACTTTATTTTATTAAATTTCCCACTCTAAAAACTAGTAATTACTCATAATTTGGGATGATAAAGATGACAATTATTTGACTTGTCTTGGCAACCTGACAGTTCACTGGTTATGTGCTTATACAATTTTCAGCCGTCTGTGTTAGTGTAATCTATTCAGACAAGATTTATTAATACCACCTGTGTGCCCAGCTTAGCGTCCATTATCCTATAGAAATTACATGTTTTCTTCTACTCCTAGTTGTTGGAATTTTTATCCCACCCCATTAGATTTAGTCATTCAAAGTGAAAGTAAGTATAGAGAGATTTTGTTTGCTGGATTTTAAGCTAATGCATTCATTTTGCTGTATGGCCCAAATACTTAAAATATTTATTAGAGCATATCACTCTAATAGAACATCCAGTTTTTAACTTGAGAGTTCATTTTCCCTAACTTTATATAAAGTATTTCTCACCTGTTCCCTACAATGTCATAGTCTCCTAGTGTGCAGATCATTGATGGCCAAAAGAAAAAAAGAAAATCTAAGTATAATATGGGTTCTCTGAATAATTTTCATCTCTAAGCCCATTATTTTCATTTTATATATATTAGTGTATTTTCTGCAGTAAGTTAAGTGTCACTTTTAAAATTAGATCACAAGTTTTACATTATTTTGGTACCGTAGCATACTTTTCTGAGTCAGCTTTATTCCATTTAGAGAAAAGTCATCATACGTGTCTTTTGATGACTTTTCTGTTTTTTTTTTTTTTTTCTTTTTTTTGATGATGACTTTTCAATGATAAATCTTGGGGAAAAAGAAAAAAAAATGCACCACAGTTTTAATTTAAAATAATAGCTTTAGGCCAAGCATGGTGGCTCACGCTTGTAACCCCAGCAATTTAGAAGGCCAAGGTAAGAGGATTGCTTGCGCCCAGGAGTTCAGGATCAACCTAGGCAACCAGTGAAACCCCGTCCCCCCCAAAATTTAAAAATATACTGGTTGTGGTGGCTTGCACCTGTAGTCCCAGCTGCTTGGGAGGCTAAGAGGGAAGGATCACTTGAACCCAGAAAGTTGAGGTTGCAGTGAGCCATGATCACATCACTGCACTCCCCACTGGGTTATAGAGCAAGAAACCTTGTCTCAAATAATAATGGTAATAATCATGATGGCAGTAATAATAATAGCTTTAGATAGACTACAGTAATTATGTTTTAAAAATCTTTTCAGTTATTTTATGTTTAATGTTAAAACTCCTTTCCTCCCAAATAGCAAGGATACACGTGCTTTTAGTGTAAATTTTCTATGCCTTCTTTATGTTGTTCTTGTTTTGAGATGGAGTCTCACTCTGTTGCCCAGGCTGGAGTGAAGTGGCATGATCTCAGCTCACTCCAACCTCTGCCTCCCAGGTTCAAGCAATTCTCCTGCCTCAGCCTCCCGAGTAGCTGGGACTACAGATGCCCACCACCACGCCCGGCTAATTTTTATTTTTTATTTTTCATAGAGACCAGGTTTCACCGTTTTGGCCCGGCTGGTCTCAGACACCTGATCTCAGGTGATCCACCCACCTTGGCCTCCCAAACTGCTAGGATTACAGGCATGAGCTGCCACCCCTGGCCAACTTTTATTTTTCAGGAGAAAGAAGCACATAGTCTGTCTTAGTAAATTTTACCAATTCTAATATTGCCTCCAATCTAGAAGCTATGGTTTATATCTAACCTAAATATATGGATGGGTTAAGTTTACTCCAAGAAATATAGTCACCTTTTTTTTTTTTTTTTTTGCCTCAGTGACCATATTCCAAACTTTCTAGATATCTTCATCTATAGTTGATTACAGATATATGTATGTAGATCTACATCTTTTCCACACATCATAAACATTGATAGCATTACCAAACCTAGTTTCTGATAGAAGCATTTTTATTTATTGGAATATGGAGGGTTGGCTGGCTCCTGAGAGGCCTCCTAGAGTGGCATGATCTTGGCAGTTTCATGCAGATTCAGACACTCAGCTTGATCTTTTCAGAGTCTGGAAGTGATTAGTGAGCAGTACAACTGTCAAGTGACCTAGACACATGCTGTTAACTAGCTCATTCTGTTTCAGTGGCCAGGTGGACATGGGATGCCAGATTCTAACCCAAAGATTGCTTGATGTGATAGAATTATGATGGCAGTAAGGTCTGTGCCAGCCACTTATTAACTCATCTGATTCTCACAAGAACCCTCTGATCTTGGTGACACAATCATACCCATTTACCAAAGAGGAAGCATAGGCACTTGAAGTGTTCTGTACTTTGCCTGAAGACACAGCTAGTAAGAACAGAGCTGCAACCCGGCCGTGTGCAGTCAGACTTCAAGAGCTCTAAAATCATACTGAGTTCCTCTTGAATACAGACAAAAGGAGTTAATCATATGGTTCAGATCTTTGATAGCATCAGACTGTAATTTCCTGTTGCAGCCATTTCCACAACCAGACTCATGTTTGTCTCATGAGTCAACAAGGAGTGTAGATTTTGTGGTTTAACTGTCATAAGGCAGTCTTAATTTGCTTTATTTTCAGATTCCTAATGGTGGGAGCACACATCACTTTTTACCCTGTAGTTCTTTTATGTTTTCTTTTTCCCCCCTTTCTGTTTATACATTCTGGTGCTGTGCTTGAATGTTAATATCACAGCATTGGGTATTTGTGTAGACTTGTCCACTGTGACCCTTTCCAGTCCCCTTGCCCCCACCCCCATAAAGTAGAATTTTTCCTAGATTGAATCCCAGAAGTAATATGTGCATTATTTCATCTGATTTACTATGATTTTCTTCTCTGATTTCAGAGTGGACAAGATTACATCTGAAAATGCACCAACTAAGGAAAGCAATAACATTCCCAACCATAGAGTTCTAATTAAACCAGAGATCCAAAACAATCAAAAAAACAAGGAAATGAGCAAAATTGAAGAAAAAAAGGCATTAGAAGCTGAAAAATACGGATTTCAGAAGGATGGTCAAGATAGACCGTTAACAAAAATTAATAGTGTAAAGCTGAATTCTGTGCCATCTGAATATGAGAGTGGGTCAGCATGCCCTGCTCAAACTGCACACTACAGACCAGTCAACTTGAATAGTTCAGAGAACAAAATAGTCAATGTTAGCCTAGCAGATCTTAGAGGTGGAAATCGCCCCAGTACAGGGCCCTTATACACAGAGGCTGATCGAGTCATACAGAGAACAAATTCAATGCAGCAGTTGGAACAGTGGATTAAAATCCAGAAGGGGAGGGGTCATGAAGAAGAAACCAGGGGGTAAGTATATGTCTTGTTATTATGAACCCAGGTTTTTTTGATGCTGTGTTGTTGGAAATTGGTTTCTGCGCTACTAATTAAAATATTGGTTTAGGCCGGGCGCGGTGGCTCAAGCCTGTAATCCCAGCACTTTGGGAGGCCGAGATGGGCGGATCACGAGGTCGGGAGATCGAGACCATCCTGGCTAACACGGTGAAACCCTGTCTCTACTAAAAATACAAAAATTAGCTAGGCATGG
>NW_016809129.1:2657149-2661761 GCF_001698545.2 Rhinopithecus bieti | reverse complement strand
AAAAAAAAAAAAAAAAAAAAAAATTGGTTTAAATTGTGTTTTAGCTATTACAGCTTCATTACTATGTCTTTTGTTTATGATGATCAGATATAAGTATTTATTCTCTGTCTCTTATGTTCTGTCACTCAACTTTGTTAGTGGCAAGGAGTCATCCTACCTGTTCAAGCACAAGAAAAGGCTTGGGTTGCAGGTAGAGATCGAGTTTATTTGGGAGAGGGAAGGAGCAAGCCCTATCTTCCCAACTCACCCCTGTCTTGTCCCCTGCCATTATCACCTCTTCTCTGACCTCCATTACCAGTTTCTGCAGCTTGGTGCAATGTAAGGATCTTCTGAGACAAGTAATATGGAGGCAGCAAAGGCCTACTGCTCCCTAATTTTCAGTCTTATTCTTGGGCTTTCTTTAAATCAGGATGCACATAACTATTAAATACAAGGCCAGAAGCAGTTGTTCGTGCTTTTAATCCCAGCACTTTGGGAGGCCAAAGCAGGAGAATCATTTGAGGCCAGGAGTTTGAGTCCAGCCTGGGCAACCTCGCAAGACCCCATCTCTGAAAAAACTTTTAAAAATTAGTCAAGCATAGTGGTGCATGCCTGTAGTACCAACTACTTGGGGGAAGTTGAAGTAGAAGGATTGCTTGAGCCCAGGACTTGGAAGCTACAGTGAGCTATGGCTGTGCCACTGCACTCCAGTCTGGCAGCACAGTGAGAACCCAACTCTAAAAAAAATGAAAAGTAAATGTATTTATGTGAGCTTTTATTCATTTTTGCATGCACTTTTTCTTAATATATTTATTGTACAACTGCTATTTGCTAATTGTGAGACTGCAAAGTCAAATAATGAAAAGATACAGTCCAGGTTCTCACAAAGATAATTCTCTACTAGAGGAGACAGTTGAATAAGTAGATGCAATTTAGTGTGACAGATACAATGAAGGCAGACCAGGGTGCTGTAGGAACACATTTCGGGACAACCAACATAATCTTAAGGATTCAGAGTCCAGGAAAACCTTTGTAGAGGAAGCAAAACACAAGCTGTGATATGAAGAATGACATGCATGTTATGGCTTAAATATGCAAAGCTCCAGGGTTGGTAGAGAACAGAAGAATCAAAAGAAATCCAGTATGACTTGGTTGTAACTGGGGAAACAATGAGTGAAGAACAAGGCTAGAGACATAAGCTAGGAGAGATGTATTCAGATTGGTGTCTCAGAGATCTGGAGAGTAAATTGGAGAAAGTTCAAAAGTTACTTAAGTGATTGAAGTGAGAAGAGGAAGAGGATGTATTCAGGATATAATTGACAAGTCTAGTTGGTTGCTTTGATGTGCTTGACTGCAAACCCGTCTTGCTCAAGATTAAGTTTGGTGCTGGGCGAGGTGGCTCGCATCTGTAATCCCAGCACTTTGGGAGGCCAAGGCAGGCGGATCACTTGAGGCCAGGATTTCGAGACCAGCCTGGCTAAGATGCTGAAACCCCATCTCTACTAAAAAGACAAAGATTAACCAGACATTTTGGTGCTCACCTGTAATCTCAGCTACTCAGGAGGCTGAGGCAGGAGAATCTCTTGAATCTGGGAGGCAGAGGTTGCGGTGAGCCAGGATCGCACCACTGCACTCCAATCTGGAAGTTTCTTGAGGGAAATCAAGAATAGCACCCTGCCTTTTTGGCCTGGGCAACTAGGGTGCTTTGGTGCCTTTTACTGCAAAGAAAAGATTTGGGAAAAGAGAAGATAGTGGTTGGATGGGTTATGTGAGGTAATGCATATGTTAATTAGCTTGATTTAGCCATTCCACAATATATATATGTCAAAACATCATGTTGTTCACCATAAATATGTATAATCTTATTTGTCAGTTTTCTTTAAAAACAGAACTGGCAAATGCTCAAATTTAGCAGTAATCAGGGAATTGCACATTAAAGAATCAATTAGGCATTATTTTTCACTTACCAGATTGACCAAAATTATAAATAAATGAATTAATGAAGGCACAGGTGAATAAAAATTAGATTACTTAATGTTGGATGAATGACAAACACGAATAAGTTCGTATATTACTAGCAGGAAAATAAATTAATACAATTTGATTAGACAGAAGCAGGAAGCAGTTATGGGGGAAAAAAAATGAAAGGATGTTTGAAAGTACTTGCGAAAGTAATGACTTTCAGGAAAATAATAAAAATCTAAATCAGAAGATTGCTGAGTCTCTGCTCACCAAGTTAAATCTCACTTCAAAGAAGAATCACTTTTCTCCAAAAATCATACTTTAAGTTTAAAAGTGTATATAGAGAGTCAACAGATATCTTGAAATTAGAGGATTTTTTAAAAATTGTTAAGTATAAATACTGGTTTTAGGTTCCTTTATAAGTAATTAATATCAGTAAAGTCTTTCTGTGACTTCTTTCTTTTGGACATAGACCAACAGCTTCTGAAGGCTGGTTTTAGGTTATTTTGAGCTAAGGTTTTCTCTGGGTTCCTCCTACATTTTTGGGTTAACTGTTATGCCAGTTTTTATAAATACTGTTATTTAGATGTTCTTTTGAAATAGCTTGAGTCCACTTTGGATCATAAGAAAATATCATCTACATTATGATATAAACTTCATCATAAAAATAGTTGTGTTTTTTAATGAAATGATTTTTTATTGGTGGAAAGAAACATAATTGTAATTCAATATCTAAATCATTTTTTAAAAGCTTTATGAAAGCCTTTTGTTATTAAAGTTCTCATAGGAAGAAAAAGGTTTAATATTTACTCAAATAGTAGATCCCTGCATCTGTGAACAAAGCTTTAAAGTTTCATTCTGAGTGGCAGGCACTGTTAAGATGCATGGTCCTTAAGCCATTGTTCTGCATGGCAGAATCACAGGGAAAGGGTTTTTATGGTGCTTGACAGGCAGCTGCTGGTCAATGGGGCACTAAATCAGATGCAGGAGCTTGGAGTATTCATTTCTTAAGCTTTCAGTTAAAAGTAAATCACACTTGGCTTAATTTGAATTTCTTTGGGGAAAAAAGTCACTAAAGGGAATTGTAGTTTTGAAAAACAGGTCTCGAAGTGCTAGAAATATATGGGATAAAATAAATTTGCTTGATAATAATTTAATTTTAATTAAAATTCCCCGAATGTGGTTCCAAAGATGACAGAAGAGCCTTTTAATGTCATTAATTAACCAAGCTTACTAAAAATACACATATCCTGCTATTAATGATCATATGATAGTTGACAGTTCAGGTTCAATATACATCTCTACAACAGGGCCCAACCCACACATTATGAATACTTCAGAGCGCTTGACAGAAGTGTTTTAGTGTACTTATGTTTTTGAACTATAATTTCGACATTAGCTTATATGCAATTTTGGGTGTGTTTTAGATTGATAATGTATGTCCCCTTCCTTACATGTTTCTATGATATAGCTCAGTGCTTAATCTCTAGCTTTTTGCATATTAAGCCTACTGTAGTATTTCTTGAATTTGTGAATGACCAGATAAACCAAGGTGCATCAGGGTAAATTGCTTTTGTACTAGGGCAGTCTCTTTGATGGAGTCAGCTTTCCCTAGCTGACATATTTGCACATAGTCATGGGGTTGCCAGCTCTGGATGTTTTCCAGTTTCTGGCTTTAGTGTGATCAGAGAAGGTGAAGAGGGGGAGGAAGACCAAGCAGAAACAAAATGGGAAATACCTGTGGAGGGAAAGCCTCAAGAAATTGAACTCTTTATGCTGGTTATATAAGAGCAATTGGGTACCTTTCTCCCTCTCTCCACCCCTGAAGGCATCAGATGGTTGGCCTGAATGCAGTGGTTCTTGTCTGGAGACATTTTGTTCAATTTTGAACAACCTCTTTTTGAGTAGAGACATTGAAATCCTGAAGAACAACCAGCATGATGAAGGAAATTTAGGTTAGGAGAAATTGTTGAAAGAATTAGGAATATTTAAAATATAAAATAAGGCATAGAATTTTAGAGCTCTAGAGTAAGTTTATGATGAAATCATCTTCTAGATGAAAAAAGAGGATCCCAGTATCAGTTGGCCATTGGCTAGATTTTAATAGCATATAAAGGGCTCTCTGGTACTATAAGATTATATCCTTCCTAATTGTTAATGCCTTTTTATGTTTAAGTCATTGTGATAGACGAGTATGGTTTTTAAAAAATAATATTCATATCTTAGGCAAAATTTAAAAATAGAAGGATTTTTTTTTTAAATCCAAAAGTTTAGGGATCGCTGGCATAGTTAAAAGAGTGCTGCTTTAGAAAGTAGGAGACCTGCATTTTAGTTCTGTTTAGCCCACAAACTCTTTCTGTAACCCCAAGTATAATCTCTTGGACCAAGCGTGGTGGCTCACACCTGTAATCCTAGGACTTTGGGAGGCCAAGGTGGGTGGATCATCTGAGGTACAGAGTTCAAGACTAGCCTGGCCAACATGGTGAAACCCCGTCTCTACTAAAAATACAAAAATTATTTGGGCGTGGCAGCAGGCACCTGTAATCACAGCTACTTGGGAGACTAAGGCAGGAGAATCATTTGAACCCGGGAGACAGAGGTCCAGGGAGTGGAGATCATGCCACTACACTCCAGCCTGGACGACAAAGAAAGACTCCATCTCCGGGAAAAA
>NW_016809129.1:2614777-2655327 GCF_001698545.2 Rhinopithecus bieti | reverse complement strand
CTCCTGACCTCATGATCCGCCCATCTCGGCCTCCCAAAGTGCTGGGATTACAGGCTTGAGCCACCGCGCCCGGCCAAGGCACTGTGATAGTTTTATAAATTCAAAATAGTGTTTTTATCAAAGTGGTTTTTTTAAAAGTAGTAAACTGAAATTGTATTCTTTGATTTTTGGAAATGATAGTATTCTGTGCTTAGTATGCAATTACATATCCAATTCCCAAAAATAGCATTTTAAAAGAACTGTACTTTGCATGCATAATGTACATGAAGCATTTTAGATTGCTTTAAAAGCCTCCTGAGAAATATTCCACCATCTATGAAGTGGAATATTAATTACTGTGCTGAAAACATTACAAAATTGCTGAGATTGCAGTTTTATATCTGAAATATTGTGATATTTAAGTATTTTATCTTTAATAGAATTCTGAGCATCAACTCCAAGTCATTTTTATATTTCAGCTTAGGAAAAGCTATGAAAGGAAGTTATTCCTTCAAACCAAATGTACTGATGTATTTACTCCCATAAATAACCATACTTCCTGAAAGAAAACATCCAACAGAATAGTCAACATATACTTGCAGTAATTTATTTCCTGTCTTTATGCTCTATGGGTGTAACTCACTTCATATTTCATCCATACATAGAAATCCTAGTGCTCTGATTTCTCAAACGAAGTGTAATAGTCTTTCATCTTTAAATCAAACTGTACATTGTGTGGAACTAATAATATTTTGTGTAATTGATATAGGTACTGTTTATCTTGTGTTAAGTTTGTTAAATTGAATTTCATAAAAAGATTAAAATCTGTTAATAGTGTATATCTTGTATAATATTTCAATCTTTAAAAAAAATAAATTCTAAGCCGGGCACGATGGCTCATGCCTGTAATCCCAGCACTTTGGGAGGCCGAGGCAGGTGAATTACCTGAGGTCAGGAATTCAAGATCAGCTGGGCATGGTGGTGGACGCCTGTAATCCCAGTTACTTGGGAGGCTGAGGTAGGAGAATCGCTTGAGCCCGGGAGGCGGAGGTTGCAGTGAGCCAAGATCGCGCCATTGCACTCCAGCCTGGGTGACAGAGCGAGACTCCATCTCCAAAAAAAAAAAAATTCTAGTATATGTTTTACTTACTGAAACAAAAGAAATGTACTCTAATTTAGAATTTGGAAAATAGCTCTCCTTCATGTTTACATTTTAATTATTTTTTTATTTTAGAGTAATTTCTTACCAAACATTACCAAGAAATATGCCAAGCCACAGAGCCCAGATTATGGCCCGCTACCCAGAAGGTTATAGAACACTCCCAAGAAACAGCAAGACAAGGCCTGAAAGTATCTGCAGTGTAGCCCCTTCCACTCATGACAAGACGTTAGGACCGGGAGCGGAGGAGAAACGGAGGTCCATGAGAGATGACACAATGTGGCAGCTCTACGAATGGCAGCAGCGTCAGTTTTATAACAAACAGAGCACCCTCCCTCGACACAGTACTTTGAGTAGTCCCAAAACCATGGTAAATATTTCTGACCAGACAATGCACTCTATTCCCACATCACCATCCCACGGGTCAATAGCTGCTTATCAGGGATACTCCCCTCAACGAACTTACAGATCGGAAGTGTCTTCACCAATTCAGAGAGGAGATGTGACAATAGACCGCAGACACAGGGCCCATCACCCTAAGGTAAAATAGCTGCTCATTTTATGTTAACTCACTACCTTATAAATGCTGTGTTTTCTTTCTAGTATACTATCTTAAATGTGAGAGACAAAAGAATGAGGAGAAAGTAAGCAAGGCAGCTCTATTTTGTTTTAAAAAATAAATAAAAATATTTTACAACATTAAAATCTCATGTATAAAAAATACCTAATTGCAACACTTCATCTCTCAGGAACACAGGAGCAGTTCTTTTGAGCCGATGCATTCTGTATTCTCTGCTTGATACCATATCTCATAAGTTCTCCGTGTAGGTTAACACCACGTGCGTTTTATTGGTTGTTTTTGGTTTTGTTGTTTTGTTTTGAGACGGAGTTTTGCTCTGTTGCCGAGGCTGAAATGCAGAGGCATAATCTCAGCTCACCGCAGCCTCTGCCTCCCGGGCTCAAGTGATTCTCCTGCCTCAGCCCCCCAAGTAGCTGGGATTATAGACATGCACCACCACACCTGACTAATTTTTGTATTTTTAGTAGAGTCGTGGTTTCACCATGATGCTCAGGCTGATCTTGAACTCCTGATCTCAAGTGATCCACTGGCCTCGGCCTCTCCAAGTGCTGAGATTGCAGGCGTTAGCCACTGTGCCTGGCCTAGACCACATTCATTGTTATTGGCTTTTTATACACTTGCAAACTCTACACCTACTGTCTTCTGGCATACCTGAAATTTTGTATCAAGCTCATCCTGTTGTTCATGAGGATAAAAGTGTTAACTTTATCTTCTAACCAACAATAATAGCATATTGAGATAACTCCTTAAACACTCAATTTAATATTAGAGCTTAATGGTATATATACATTTAAAAAATGGAGATCATGTTTTACTTTGTATATTAAGTTGGTTTAAGCATTGCTTAGTATAGATTACTTGAAGTGAATTCAAAGTGCTTTGTATCAATCAGCTTTTCATAATGCTAAAGCAGTGGCTTTGATTAGTCAGCTAGTACACAGCCAGTTCCCTAATGTCTATCCTAAACTACTTTTTTTTTTTCATACTAAAGAATTCTTTGGCCAGACATAGTGGCTCGCGCCTGTAATCCCAACACTTAGGGGAGCCAAGGCCATAGGATCACTTGAACCTGGAAGGTTGAGGCTGTAGTAAGCTGTGATTGCGCCACTGCACCCCAGCCTGAGCGACAGAGCAGGACTCTGACTCAAAAAATAGTAATAAGTTATTGCTTTATGCTATTTTAAAATGCTCTTTTCTTACCCTTGTGACAGGCTGAATCCTTCAGCTGCGTTATTACCTAAAGCATTTGCTTGATACTTCCATAAATATTTATAAAGATGAATAAATTAATCAGGAATTTTCCTTTGAAGAAAGTTTTAATTTGCCTCACAAAAAAGGCTCACTTTGAACTCCATTGTAACAAAGTTCAGTGTTTCCTCACTTTGTCCAAAGACTAAATCATGATTGATAAAATAGTAATAATACATAAGAAAATCTGATCTAATACAAATTAATGTGTTTGGTGTAACAATTGGCTCTAAATTACATGCTGTCATTCTTAATCGTATTTTTCTTGTTCTTGGCCAGAATATATCATCTGTTTTGACAGCAAATATGAGATGAATCTATATTCTCTACCCAATTCCCGACCGTCTACTACTGCTACTCCTAAAAGACTTCTCCAAAATTGCCAAATTTTTCTTTCAAACTATCCTGTCCTCTTCCTTGATCCAGATCAGTGGTTCTTAAAGTATAGTTCATGGAACCCTGTGGGGCTTCCGTCCCCATGACCCTTTCAGGGAGTCAAAACTATTTTTATAATCGTAATAAGGTATTATTCATTGTATTCCTACTTGCGCTAGTAGTACAGAAGTGATGGTGAGTAACATTTCTGGCACCTTAGCATAAATCAAGGCAGTGGCTCCAGACTATACTAGTGGTCATTGTAGCCTTCACTGCCACATGCTTGAAGAAAAAGAATAGAAGTATCAGGTTCACTTATAAATCTCATTCATGAAACAATAGAAAATAACTTTATTGAACCGTAACATTTTGTTACATATTCTTTTACTGTTTACTTGTGATGAAATGGTAAATGCATAAAGCACTTCTGTGGCATACCAAAGTGTCTCCCAGTAAAACACGTGATGGAGTTGCAAGCTGAATTAGCTTCTTTTATTGTGAAATGCATTTTTACTTGAACAAAAGACAGCTATCAATATTCAGACGTGGTATTTGATAGACACACTTTCTCAAAATGAATGCTATCCTGTCACTTCAAGGAAAACAACTGACAGTGTTTGTCACTGATGACAATGTTTGAGTTTTCAAGCAAAAAATAGAATTTTGGAAATCATGTATCTGCCACTCTGAACTTGACAGCTTTCCGGTGCTTAAAGATTGGTGGTGATATTAACAGTTGTGATTTTTTAATATTGTATACTGACATATGTCAACATGTGGAACATTGCATAACTCACTGAACCAATATGACCAGTGTTTAATATCACAAGATTCATTTAAAGTTCAAATAGACCAGTGGATATTAATGTAACAGAGTATCAAAAGTTCGTTGATAAGGTTTCAGATATCACTTTGTTACTAACCTTTAAAAAAATACCACTTTTTTGAGCTATAGCGCAGTGCCAGAGATGAACATCTATAATTATCAAGAAAAACTATTAAAGTTTTCTTCCTTTTTTCCAACTGTATATATTGAGGGTAAATTTTCTTCACATACTTCCACTTAAAGAGATTATCACAACAGATTAAATACAGAAACAGATACAAGAATCCAGCCAGACATTAAAGTTTTGCAAAACTGTAAAACAATGCCACTCTTGCCACTAAATTTTCTTTTTAAAAATATAAAGGGATCCTGAGGCCAAAGAGTTTTTGAGAACCTCTAAACCAGATTTTAGAATTACTCTGTTCAGGCCGGGCACAGTGGCTGTCTCCTGTAATCCTAGCACTTTGGGAGGCCGAGGTAGGCAGATTAATTGAGGCCAGGAGTTCGAGACCAGCCTGACCAACATGGTCAAACCCCGTCTCTACTAAAAATACAAAAATTAGTCAGGTGTGGTGGCATGCGCCTGTAATCCCAGCTACTTGAGAGGCTGCGGTAGGAGAATCTCTTGAACCTGGGAGGTGGAGGTTGCAGTGAGCTGAGATCTCGCTATGCACTCTAGGCTGGGCAACAGAGTGAGATTCTGCCTTTAAAAAAAAGAATTACTCTGCTCATCCACATCAGCATTTTTTGAGATGGAGCCTTGCTGTGTCACCCAGGCTGGAGTGCAGTGACGCTATCTCAGCTCACTGCAATCTCCACCTCCCGGGTTCAAGCAATTCTCCCACGTCAGCCTTCCGAGTAGGTGGGATTACAGGCCCACGCCACCACACCTGGCTAATTTTTTTGTATTTTTAGTAGAGAAAGGACGGGGTTTCACCATGTTGGCTAGGCTGGTCTCGAACCCCTGACCTCAAGTGATCTGTCCACCCTGGCCTTTCAAAGCATTGGGATTAGAGGTGTGAGCCATCGCACCCAGCCCCACATTAGTATTTTATGACACAAGATATTTTAGTCTCTATCATCTTTTATAAGCACTAATAGCAATTTTAAATGGTATTTCATAATATGAATTTAAGATTTCTCCTTGCTGACATTGACAAGAAAAAAAAACTTTACCGCAGAATTACATTGTACCTTTACTTTCCTAGCATGTCTATGTGCCTGACAGAAGGTCAGTGCCAGCTGGCTTGACTTTACAGTCTGTTAGTCCCCAGAGCCTCCAAGGGAAAACGGTGAGTAATATCTTTATTTACCATACCATGTTTTATTTATGTGCTACACAGGAAGGTACATATCTAACATAGTTTTTAAGTTTGAATTTTCAGAGGTTCTCCCAAAGAAAAAGCATTACTGCTTTTGTGCAAGAGATGCTCATCAGAAGAATTTGGAATCATGTAGCCATTTCAGTGTTTTAGTGGATACTGTTTCCTAAGTGCCTGACTGGCCAAATAAAAGATTGTATTTTGAGACTTTACGGCCGGGTGTGGTGGCTCATGCCTGTAATCCCAGTACTTTGGGAGGCCGAGGCGGGTGGATCGCTTGAGATCAGGAATTCGAGACCAGCCTGGCCAACATGGTGAAACCCGTCTCTACTAAAAATTCAAAATTAGCCGGGCATGGTGGTGCGTGCCTGTAATCCCAGCTACTCGGGAGGCTGAGGCAGGAGAATCACTTGAACCCAGGAGGCGGAGTTTGCAGGGAGCCGAGATCCCGCCATTGCCCTCCAGCCTGGGCAACAAAGCGAGACTCTGACTCAAAAAAAAAAGGGAAACTTTATTGTGTAAGCTAAGTGGGTTTCTTTACTTTGTTAATTCCTTTATCCTTAAAACAGAAGTTGCAGTAATTCATTAGTGAACAAATCCAGCAAGCAGCTATTTGTAGTCAAACTGCCAGTGTATTAAGTTTTTCGTGTGGATTTTTAGATTAACTTCTTTAGAGCTGTTAATAAAAGAAATTGATTTGCATATCAGCAGAAAAAGAAGGACTGTAACAAACATTCCAGCAAAGAAAGTACTTACCATTATCATTTCATTGTCAGTGTTATGTTAATTGGAAAGGAGTTATATTAGCAGGATACTTCTAGTTAAAGAGAAAAGATGACTTTTCCTCACTTCAGTTTATTTTAATGGTGTTCTTGTATCAGGGACACTGGCTTTATTGTCAGTAGATAGCCTAAGTTTCTGTAAAGATGTGATTTTAGCACCTGTGTATATCGTTGTTCATTATTTAAAATTCCCTTTCTGCAGTAATCAAATTCATCTTACGTGTTTTGTAAAAACATTGTTTTATTTTATCTTTTACACGTTTAGATAAAAGGAAATATTTCCTTGCTTTAAACTTCCTGCAGTTTGTTTGCCAAAGATTATTTGATTAAAACTAAGAACTTTTAAATGTTGGAATTTTAAAACATTAGATTGTTGACCTGAAGAATAGTCATTAATCACAAAGTAAATGCTAAATTGCATACCACAAATGTTTCTCTTCTGCCTTGCTCCCTCTAGTGGGTATTTAGCACAAAATTTATTTACAACCTCTCCTTCTTTCTTTGGTCAAATGTGCCTCTTTATTTGGCCTCAAAATCTAAATAAAGTTATTGGTATCTTTCATCCTTTTGAAAATCTCTTAATCTTTTTAGCTCCATAAATAATAAATCAGAGTTTCAGTTTTTCTTGTGGTATCACTCTGATTTCTTGTGGTTCTTAGAATATCTATATCCCTTACCCCACCTTACCTTCTCCCTGGCAAGACCTCGAGTGTTGGAGATGATGATCATAAAACACGGACCTTCCTAGCATCATGAGGTCACAAGATAGAATTGGCATCAGACCAAAAGCAACTGTTCTTTTTCTCTTACATGATTTATTTAAATCTCACACACCAAACCTTTGACCATTAAATATACAGTAAAAAACTGTTGTCTCACCTGTGGATACCTAGTTTTATCTAAAGAATACAATAGTAACTATAGTTTACTTCTACTAACACTTTTTCTGTCTGAAGGCAATAATTTTAATACGATTTCAGATAATGGTTAAAATGATTTCTGTTTTTGAAAAGAATTGTAGGAAAATAAAGAGCAATAACAAACAGAACAGAAGAGAGCTAGTGCAATGTGTGGTGTAGGCAAAACAAACCAATCTCAGGAAAACTTTTTAGCCTGGAATTTTTAAGACTACATTGCAGCACTCAAGTGAGGAGAGTCTCCCTGTAGCCTGCTTTCAGTTGTTAATCGTAACAAAGCTCTGAGAAACCAAGTAATATTTTATGGGCTGTAAGACTGCCAGTGCCCATACTTTACTGTATTTCTAAGAAAAGTATATTAAATTGGCCCATTAAGGAATTTCATCCACCATTGAAAATTTGTTTTCCTTTGGATCACAGTCACCAATCAGGACCCAAAAAAAGGGTTCTCTTCTTCTCCCAGAGTGAAGGAAGGTTTATGTGCCCATGGAAACTTTCTCTTTTTCTTAAAAAATGAAACTGATCTTTTGGTCCTAAAAAATGCTGTATGAAAGCACTGACAGTGACATTTCAGAATATAACTGGGAAATAATTAATAGAACCCAGATCCCAAGTTTAATAATGTGAAGATATCCAAGTTTTACATCAATTTTATTTTATTTTATTTTATTTATTTATTTATTTACTATTTATTAATTTTTGAGATGGAGTCTCGCCCTGTTTCCCAGGCTGGAATGCAATGGCACGATCTCGGCTCACTGCAACCTCCGCCTCCTGGGTTCAAGCGATTCTCCTGCCTCCCGGGTAGCTGGGATTACAGTCGCACGCCACCACACCTGGCTAATTTTTTGTATCTTTAGTAGAGACAGGGCCTCACCATGTTGGCCAGGCTGGTCTCAAACTCCTGACCTTGTGATCCGCCTGCCTCGGCCTCCCAAAGTGCTGGAATTACAGGCGTGAGTCACTGTGCCCGGCCTACATTTATTTTAATTGTTTTATATACCTTCTGTTAGAAAGTTGGACATGCAGGTATTTGTACTATTGCTGGAAAAAGGTGTAATTTTTTTAGACATCTTAGTAAAATATCTTTTAATAATTTTTAGTAGCACTTATGTACAAACCTTTATAATGGTTTTTTGACATTGTGCTTTTTTGTACTTAACATTTAAATATTCTCATGAGTTCTGAGAAAATGCCTTAATATACTGTTGTTTTGCTGTATCTTTTAAAGTAACACTGTTCCTTCTATTTCTCTAGATATCTATGCATTTATGTAGGACCTATCATCATAGTGCCTAGGCACTATGTTTGATGTCAACCATAAGAGGAAACTTGCCAAGAAATCTTGGTTTAATATCTGTCACTTAAGACAACAATTAATCTGTTTTCCACTGTTTGGATTCTTAAATTGTACTCCTTCAGCCAGAGGAGCTTACGCTGCTGCTAATAAAGCTGAGACGGCAGCAAGCCGAACTGAGTAGTATCCGGGAGCATACGTTAGCACAGCTCATGCAGCTAAAGCTTGAGGCCCACAGCCCAAAGGTCAGCTATGGAGAGATTTGTCTGTGTCGTCTGCCATCATCACTTATTTTGAACCACTCATTAGTCAATATGATCAGCGTCATTAGTGTTGAGCATGAGCCCATACCATCATTATAGTGACAACATTAGAATCTCCTATTAACCCTTTGAGAATCCAACTTATTTATACATGACTGAAAGAAAATGCAGGTAGGGTGCATTTCTTCTTAGCCTTCTACCCACCCGCTCACCCACTGGCTTTTGGTTTTGAGGAAGGAAATGCATACAGTACTTCATGTATGCATTAACTTCATGTTGTTATTCACTGAATACTGTGACTTCCACATCTGGTAAAACAAATATTGAGAAGTCCTATAATTTCCAGTAAAACAATGAATTGAAAATTCATTATAGCTTTAATAATAACTGCCTTTTAAATGTTAAAATTAATTTTAAAATATCTTTTATTTTAATGAAAGCAATGAACACATAACCATTTCTCAAAGGGTTTATAGCTCTGGTTATATAGGAAACATCCTATTGAAAGAAGTAGTACTTTATTACAGGAAGTAATTGACATGTAAAAGTTCTAACAGTCAGTTTTGCTAGAGCTATTTTAAGGAATTTTCTGCCTAGTAGTTCATTGTTCATATGCATGTCTACTTAATTTCTTACAAAACAAAATATAATTTTATAATTTAATATGTCAGCAGTACCATTTACAGGGGAGCATGTGCGTGAAAGTTGTCGTGCACTGTGATATAATAGGTTGTAGTAAATTACCTGTTTTTCTTATTCCAAAATTGACCTTTTCTTGAATTCCACATCCTCTCTCTCTGTCCCTTTTTTCTTAATTGGTGCCTACTAGAATGAAATTCTTTCACATCATCTCCAAAGGAACACCATATATTTGGATCATCAGGTGGGATTCATAGAGATTTTCTTACTTTTAATACTTAATAGAACTTCTTAAATATAATACAGTTTTTCAGGCTACTCAGCTATTTCAATCACTTTGAATTAATAACATGACTTTTACAAGTGATAGAATATGAAATCCCTGACCAGGTGAATTCAGGAATTCCATAATAAACAGGGAGAAAGGACAGATGTGGAAGTAAAGGGGGATACAAATGTTGGGTCAGCTGAAATTGACAGCCTAAATTCTCTAGACTTCTTTCTTCTTATCCCATTAAAACGCCTCCTCCTTGAGGCTTATCTCAGCTTGGAGTTGACCTAATTAAAGGAACAGACACAAAGCTGTGAATTGTCTTGTTGGAAGACAAGAAGGAGGGTGAATGTAGTGTGCTCCGGGGAAAGGTGGGTGAAGTTGACTGCATACAATGGCTCATGCCTGTAATCCCAGCACTTTGGGAGGCCAAGGCAGGCGGCTCACTGAAGGCCAGGAGTTCGAGGCCAGCCTGGCCAACATGGAGAAACCCTGCCTCTACTAAAAGTACAAAAATTAGCTGGGCATCACAGTGAATGTCTCTAATCCCAGCTACTCAGCAGGCTGAGGCACGAGAATTGCTTGAACCCAGGAGATGGAGGTTGCAGTGAGCTGAGATCGTGCACCACTGTACTCCAACATGGGCTGTAACTCAAGACTCTGTCTTAAAGAAACAGAGAAAGAGAGAGAGGGAGAGAGGAAGGGAGGAAGGAAGATGGGTGAAGTGTGTAGTGGAGGTGATTTTTAGTTGCCTGTCCTTATTCCCTGTTTGCTGTGTACTTCCAGTGTTTGGTCTTTGCCAACGTGTATAGAGTCAGTTTTATAGGAGGCTCACGTTCCTAGCATTAGCTTAGTGGTGGCACCAGCTGTGGCTGGTTGAGGTGAATGATCAAAAGGGAAAGTGGCAATGGGCCGGGTGTTTTGGCTCACGCCTGTAATCCCAGCACTTTGGGAGGCTGAGGCGGGTGGATCACCTAAGGTCAGGAATTTGAGACCAGCCCAGCCAACATGGCGAAACCCTGTCTATACTAAAAATACAAAAATTAGCCAGGCATGGTGGTGCGCACCTGTAATCCCCACTACTTGGAAGGCTGAGGCAGGAGAATCGCTTGAGCCCTGGTGGTGGAGGTTGCAGTGAACCAAGATCGTGCCACTGCACTCCAGCTTGGGTGACAGAGCGAGACTCCATCTCAGAAAAAAAAAGGAAAGTGGCATTGAACAAGTAGTGACTCAGTTTTTATAAAATGCTCTATTAATATTTAATTTTAATTTGTTGGGAATTTTTTGTTATTAGACATAATTTCTTTCATTGAATGCATTTTTTATATAAATCAAGCTAAAACTTATTCTAGCTTGTTTCAAAATGTCCAAACTTGACTATTTTATCAAATAAAGAGGTTACTGTGGAAAATAAGACAAATGCTTTCATATTTATATTTGCCTGTTTGAAACAAAACAGTAATGTGCTACTTTAAATTAGTTGTATTTAAAGAGGGATTTTGCATTAGGATTACCCTTTGAAAGGTGTTAAATCATATTCCTTATTTTAATTTTTAAAAGTAACACACTTTTGGTAATATAAAATTTATATATTGTTCACAAAACGTTTTCATCAGCATTTTGGCCATTGGAATGCTTTTAAAATGAGCATTTCATGTATCCAAATTCCAGATCTTCAATCCAGAGATTGAGGCTATTGAAATTTAACCACAGCGTATATTATGTACTTTGAAAGCAGTCTAATAAAGACATGTTAGCTAATAAAATAGAAAAATCCATCTTCCTTCAAAATTCTGCACTGCCAGAAAGCTGCTAAGATACATGGGAAATAAAAAACTCATTTGTATTTAGAGCCGCAAAAAAAATAGGTTTAATAAACAATGATATAAACATGAATCTGAAGTTATCCGGCATCTCAGAAAATAAACCTTGTGGTTTGCTGTAACTTATTACCGACCTCATTGAATCAAAGCTGGAATTGCAGAGACATACAACTTCAGAAAATTTTAGAGGACAGGTAAATATACCAAAAACACCACCATTTGCTGAGATGCTCCTCCTCAGTCACTTTCCCAGGTTGAAATTGTGTTTTATCCCTTTACCTAAATGACCTAGATCCTGTTGAGTCTCATGTTCCCATCACTCGTCTCGAAGAAAGCTTTGTTGAACCTTTTCTATTGCTCCATGCTTGTGGTCCTACAGGTGACTTCTAAACATCCCAATGTGTTATTGATCTTCTGTATTCTCTCAACATGTCACCAAAGCTTTTCTAGTAATTTATCTGAAATAAAGTTATTCAATTTTTAAAGTTTGTGATAATGAGAAGAATTACAGAATTGTTTGAATGATATTTTGTGTTTGAAGTAAGAATATTTTGATAGCAAAATTGGGCCATTTTAGGTAATAATTAGACAGCATATAAAACATGGTGGAGACTTTGCCCCAAAACTCAGATATAATTAAATATATATTATCTTTAAGGTTTCCTAAAGAAAATCTCTCTTTAAATAATTTTATTAAAAATTTATGATTTAGATAACTGCGTTTTAATAAAATTTTTCATTCAGCTCGAACATTTCCAGCTTTTAATCTTGTTACTGCCAGTAATGTAACATTTTAGATGACCAGGTCTGTTGTTTTTGTAGGGATTATCGGTTCCCTGGATTTATGAATTGATTCATCAGTTTTATATAACCACAAATTCAAGAGTAGGTTATAAAATCTGAAAGAGGAAAAGGCTCTGGTCACATTTTATACTATATATCATAACAAATGAACATGTGCTCATCTATTCTCACTCTAACACAACTGCCTCCCCTAATAAATCATCAGAATAACCCAAGACCAGCAACAAAATGTAGTTTTCCTCCTGCCCCTTGTGAGGGATTGCAATAATCAAAAGCCAAACTGTAATTTATTTAAATTATGTTAATAGCTGTCACTATTCATAAAGAAAATAGACCCAAAGAGTATTATCATAGTTGCTTCAGAGGTCAACTCATTTCTGATGCTACTGGAATGTTTAATAACAAATAAAAAATAAAATTGCCTTATTTTATTTATCTGAAAGTCTACAGATTTACATATTAACAGGCAATCCAAAAATCTTGACTTCTGGTGCCTGTAACTTCAGCAATATAATTTGATTCTCACTATCACCGTTTATGAGGATGAATCATGTATTAAAGTGGTTTTAAAGTAACAATAGCTCTACTAATTACATGGTAGAATTTTCTTCTTTTTTTTGTTTTATTGTGAAGTACAGTATTACAGTTTATTTATGCTTCCATAGCCCAGTTACTGTATTATTTGAAGTCTACATTTATATAATACTAGCCCTGGTTTATTTGTCATTTTTGTGAATCTTAAGATAGCATAGGCCCAAAGTAGAACCTGTATACATACAGTAATCCCAACTATATATTTTATGTACCTCATCCATGTAGAGAATGAATAAATACATAATATATCAGTAACTCATTTTCTTCTCATCCAGCTTAGTTGTTGCTAAATATTGGAGACACTTTTGGTTACAGTTTAAGTGAAACTTGCCAGCTTCATCCTAAAATGCATCTACTGAATGGATTTAACATTTGTTAGCTTTTCCATGTTTATTTTCTGTCTAACAGTATATAAATGGGATGGGGGGGAAGCCACAAGTAAAGTGTTGCCCTTGCTGTGTACTTGCCAGGAGGTTGGAAGTAAATTTCAGATTATCAGCAGTTAAAATGAGGTCTCCTCCCCCGAAGAATGAAGTATCCTGTTGTAGTTGTTTGAAAGTGCAATAGTGGCTGGTGTTTATTTTATGAGGGAAAGAGAAAATTTTGAAAAAAATTTTTTTTCTTATCAGAACAGGGCAGATCAAGTGTAAGCTGCCCTGCTCAGCAATCATTTTATGATTAGGAGTCCCTAAAAGGTTCCACAGAGCCAACTACAAGTCATTTGTTTGAAACTAGAGTAACAGGTTTCCATAGGAGCTGATTGTAGCCAAACTATTTGATGATATTTGGTTGTAAGATACAGAAGGAGCACACTGGTTGTTTTGGCTCCTGTACCCTACTGGTTATTAAGGATTTTTAATAGTAACCCTGATGGTTAGATTCCCAAGCCAGGCCATGAAAGACAGTATTTTACCCTGTGCTATATCTGAAGACCAGACTAACAGTATCACACACCCTAACCACACTGAAGAAAACATCTCTCTTAAAAATGTATTCAGTGGCTGGGCACAGTGGCTCATACCTGTAATCCCAGGACTTTGGAAGGCAAAGGCAGGTATATCACCTGAGGGCAGAAGTTCGAGACCAGCCTGGCCAACATATAGTGAAACCTCATCTCTACTAAAAATATGAAAATTAGCCAGGCGTGGTGGTGGTCACCTGTAATCTCAGCTACTCAGGAGGATGAGACAGGAGAATCACTTGAACCCGGGAGGTGGAGGCAGAGGTTGCAGTGAGCCAAGATCATGCCACTGCACTACAGCCTGGGTAACAGAGTGAGAGTCTTAAAAATATATATATATGTATATTCAGTGTGGCCAGGCACCGTGGCTCACGCCTGTAATCCCAAGACTTTGGGAGGCCAAGGTGGGTGGATCACCTGAGGTCAGGACTCCGAGACCAGCCTGGGTCAACATTGTGAAACCCCATCTCTACTAAAAATACAAAAATTAGCCGGGCCTGGTGGTGTGTGCCTGTAATCCCAGCTATTTGGGAGGCTGAGGAACGAGAATCATTTGAACTGGGGAGGCAGAGGTTGCAGTAAGCCAAGATCATGCCCTGCACCCCAGCCTGGGTAACAGAGCAAGACTCTATCTCAAAAAAAAAAAAAAAAAATGTATTCAGTGTGCGAACCTCAGATCTTAGGCACATGTATGCCTTCTCGGCAGATCTAACATTGGGAGTGGGGACTTGAAGTTTCTCAGTCTTGTCACTTACTAGATCTACACTAGTTTCTAGTTCTTGGCTCCCGTAGCCTGGACCAGGACTGGTTGGGTTGAGCAAAAGAATGAAATTAGGCGTTCAGAAACTAGACCAGGCACTGAAGAGAGGAAGCAGGCAAAAACTCTCCATGAATGAAGAGGTAGCACTTTTTTGATCCAGGCATGAAAGCAGTATTAATAGGAATGGGGAAGTTAGAACATATTTCCCTCCATTTTCCTCACCTCTATTTTAGCTTTTCCTTCCATTTGTTTCTTACTCTTTTTCTTTCTAACATTCCCTACTAGTGTTTGAAGAGCAGTTGTGAGGGAACCCAAATGATATTCCCCTTTTCCTTTTCTGTAATAACCTTCCCGTCAGGTTTTCAAGCAGGCAATGATAATAGAAGGTGAGATATTAGGAACTGTGACTACAAAGTATGTAGGTGGAGATGCGCAGAAGGATCCAGAGACTTAGAGGAATGCTTCACCTGACTTTGGTAAGCATGCTCCCTACTGTGGGTAAACCAAACATGTACGAACCCCCTGCGAATCATGATATACTACTGCAGTAACCAGCCTCTCCTTTTAATATCAGATAACTAAAGGACCTTATCCTCAAAGTCATGGAAAAGCAGGAAATTTTTCATGACAAATCAGTTTGCCGTAGTACAATTAAAAAAAAAAATACAGTTCAAGCATACTTATGTATTCTTTTTTGCATGAACATGTTAAAGGTTTGCCAGAGTCAATAGCTAAATCCTTCTTTATAATTTATCAGTACTTTTTTTTTTCTTGAGAATGAAAAACATTTCATGTTTATTCGGAGATCCAGTAGACTGGGGGTAGATTGTCAACAGAGTCAGCACCTATGTATGTGTCCTTTTTTCAGTACATTTTTTAAAAAACAATTATCAATTTCTTGTGAGGAGGGTAAGAAAATCGTTTTTGGGCCGGGCACAGTGGCTTACGACTGTAATCCCAGCACTTTGGGAGGCCAAGGTGGGTGGATCACCTGAGGTCAGGAGTTTGAGACAGCCTGACCAACATGGTGAAATCCCATCTCTACTAAAAATGCAAAAAATTAGCTGGGCGTAGTGGTGCATACCACCCGCTACTCGGCAGGCTGAGGCAGGAGAATTGCTTGAACTCGGGAGGCAGAGCTTGCAGTGAACCAAGATCGCACCACTGCACTCTAGCCTAGGCAACAGAGGGAGACTCCATCTCCAAAAAAAGAAGAGGGGCAGGAGGGACAGAGATAAAACTCAGAAAATTCTTTAGCGGGATATGAAATAATAATAATGACAGAACTCTAAGACTAAATGGATAATGGATTAGATTAGAATTTAATATGTGTCTCTTAAATTGGCCTATCTAATGCTCTTACATTATTATCATGGGTCTGTTCTTAGCAGTTATCTGTCCCATTTTTTTAGCTTTTTTTTTTTTTTAACCTATCTCAGTACTAAGTGGGGAAGATCTCTGTCTCTTGGTGTTCTCTTAACCGAGAATTCGTCTCATCTATTCATCATTTTACTAGCTGTCACTGTGTGAGCTTCATCCCTAGCTGTTTCATCCCTAGTTGTTTCTTTCTAGTGGTCTTTGTAAGAGTGTAGAAGCATTCCTTCTTTCGCATAATGTTAAATTTGCTAAGCTTTCTCAGGACAATGCTGAGAACTTTTTTAAGATTTTTTCTCAAAGTCTTTTTTGGAAAGCTATTGAGCCCAGCGATCATGTGTAATAAGACATAACGTGTTTTCCTTTAAAAAATTTAATTGCGGGTGTAGAGTTAATGAAGCTGTTGCTACATTTGCATTAATATCAATATTCTTTTTTTTTTTTTTTTTTTTTTTTTATGAGGCGGAGTTCTCGCTCTGTCGGCCCAGGGGCTGGAGTGCCCAGTGGCCGCGATTCTCAGCCTCACTGCAAAAGCTCCGCCTCCCAGCGGTTTACGCGCGCTTCTCCTGCTTCAGCCTCCCGAGTAGCCCTGCGGGGACTACAGGCCGCCCGCCATTCTCGCCCGGCTAGTTTTTTTTGTATTTTTTAGTAGAGACGGGGTTCACCGTGTAGACCAGGGATGGTCTCGCATTCTCCTGACCTCGTGATCCGCCCCGCTCGGCCTCCCAAAGTGCTGGGGATTACAGGGCCTTGAGCCACGGCGCCTTGGCCGATTTAAATACAATAATTCTAAAGGGAATCTAAAGGGAAAAAAAAAAAGAAATTTCTGCCGTCAGCGCATCCTCAGTGTACCCAAAACAAAGCTTGTCATCTTTTCTTTTTTTTTTTTTTTTGAGACAATCTCACTCTATTGCCCAGGCTGGAGTGCAGTGGCACAATCTCAGCTCACTGCAACCTTCACCTCCCGGGTTCAAGCGATTCTCCTGCCTCAGCCTCCCGAGTAGCTGTTATTACAGGCACCCACCACCATGCCCGGCTAATTTTTATATTTTTAGTAGAGATGGGGTTTCACGATGTTGGCCAGGCTGGGTCTCAAACTCCTGCCCTCAGGTGATCCACCCGCCTCGGCCTCCCAAAGTGCTGGGATTACAGGTGTGAGCCACCGCACCTGGCCCAAAGCTTGTCATCTTTATCCCTCAAGTCCCTGACCAAAAAGTTAATGCAAAAAAAAAATTATAATACAGTAAAATGGTTCAGAATATCAGTTAGATTAACTTTGGTCATGTCACAAACATTTATTGAATACATCCTCCTTCAGAAGGAACTCACTGGGCTTTGAGAGCCATTAGCACTCTTGCTTTACTGTTTGCTTAGACCTGGAACTTAAGGCTGGCACCTTAAAACCCCCAACGGAAAAGAGGATAACACATAGAGAAAGTGAGGCCGAGTCTCCTCTACAGGCTATGGCTGGGACTGCCCGACACCAGCCTTTCACAGTCTGACTGATCAACAAGAAGAAAAACAAGTGGCAGACTACCTGGAAGGACCTAAGGTATGACAAGCCTCCTTGGCATCCTGCCTGCCACTCCATCACTGTAAGGGTGGAGATTTTCCAAATTTGTGAAAATGGCAGAATTAAGTCAGACAAGTGCCTGAAGTTGTATTATGTTCTCCTAAAATCTTGTTTGCCCAATATCAGCATGTATTAAAGTTAAACTGATAACTTTAAACTGGAATTAAAAGTACTTTAAAAACAGTTTCACTGAAAATGGAAAAATCATGAGATTCTGTAGAACTATCTGAACAGATTTTTTTTAGCTGATGACACGTTGGCATGGTGTTTGCTCAGAACAAAGGCTACCATAATGCCTTATGTATGCGAGATCCCTCATTACCATTTAGTCAGCAAATCTTGGCAGTGCTTCTCCTGAATCTTTAGTCAGCAAATCTCTGTAATGCTTCTCCTGAATCTTTGCATGCACATGGTAATATTCCTGGTCTCACATCTAGATTTCGTTGTGTACCCCATTTTATTTTATAATAGTCTTGGATATTCTTCATCTTAATTTCCCTGGCTTTGGATAATAAGTTCCTTAACTGTAAGCCTCCACTCTCACATTTGTAACAACACAGTAGTAATGTGAACCTGTAAGGGTTGTTGCGGATTAATTGAGGTAATATCTATAAACTTCTTAACACAGTAAGAGGAACTAGTAAGCCCTCAGTGAATGGGAAGTCTGTGACTGCTGAAATTGAAATTAGGTCCAGTTGCTCATTTAATTTTCCTAAAGCTCCTGCCACATTATGTCTTTTAGCCAACTCAGGAAATTTCACAAACTCCTTTTGCCCTACAAAAAAAGTTTCTTTTTGTCATTTAAGCCTTCAGTCTTCCACCACCATGCCACAACTTGTGAAATAATTCCTCCCCCATAAACCTGTTTCTCCAGCCAGTGACTCACCATTTCTCAGATACTTCCAAAGCACTCGCTTCTCTGCATGGTATACCTGTGTAGTGCCTGTTCAACCTTATTCTGTATCACTTTACAGTTCACAAAGCACCATCCTATACAACTTCCCACTTGTTTCACATACACAGGCTCTGCAGCATACGGACCAATTACCTTTATCCCCATTTAATCAGATTCCGTGACTTGCCCGAAATCATAAGCTAGGATGAAAACCTTGTATTAATGGATTTTCTTTCATCTTTTAAAAATTCTATTTTAACTTCCTTCAGAATTGATGGGTCATTCTGTTCTTAGAGTTTCAGGCTGCTGTCTTTGTTACCTGAGGAATATCAGCTTCTGGCCATGGCTCTAAACAAGACAGCAAAGTGAAAACAAAATTTCCCTACCAATTCTAAAATGCATAGTAGTTACACAGTTCTATTTTTATTTACAAAATATTATAAATATTATTTACAATTACAGTATTACAAAAGTAGCTCATTGTATCAGGCTTTGCTTCTGTCTTAATTTTACAGTGGATTTTGCCTCTATCTTAATTTCATGTACATTTTTCAGCAGCAAGTTTATTCATTCTGCAAAGATGTGTGGAATTCAGTGTAAGGCATGACGCTAGTGCCTACAATGTAGAATTCTTGTTCAAAACCTGGAAGGAAATAAGGTTGAGTATAAATGCCAAAAACATTTCTAAAATTGACCTAAAGGTATCATTATGTTGTTGAAACATAAGCTGATAAATCTTTGAATTAATGGTAGGAATTCAGCTACTCAGTGCCATTTGTAACCTCGTAAGAACACAGTAAACCATTAATAAAATCCAAATCCTTGTATCTAGAAGTTATTTTAACTTTGATTTAAAATTTTGACGGGTGCGGTGGCTCACACCTGTAATCCTAGCACTTTGGGAGGCCAAGGCGGGCGGATCACCTGAGGTTGGGAGTTAAAGATCAGCCTGACCAACATGGAGAAACCCCATCTCTACTAAAAAATATATATATACAAAATTAGCCTGGCGTGGTGGTACATACCTGTAATCCCAGCTACTTAGGAGCCTAAGGCAGGAGAATCTCTTGAACCCAGGAGGCGGAGGTTGTGGTGTGCCAAGATTGTGCCATTGCACTCCAGCCTGGGCAACAAGAGTGAAACTCCGTCTCAAAAATAAAATAAAATAAAATTCAAATATATTTTAGAGTAGATTTATCCATGGCAAGAACAAGTACCTTTTTGACTAACAGATGTAAGATTTTCACTTCGGGAATTTTTTTTGCTTAAAATGGTATATTTTAGTGTATCCTTAAAATATTTGAAAGAAGAAAATGTGACAATTTCAAACCTTATGTTCACAGTAAAAGATTTTTTTAATTATCTTGAGTTCTTTTAATATTTCCTGTTTCCTGTGGGTGCCAGGAATAAACATAGTAGTAGCCTTGCTTGAAATTAAAAGAACAGTGATTAGGAAAAGACCATTAAACAAGGAAAATATATTAAGCTACTAAAGTAAAAAAAAAAAATCTGATCTGTAAAATTTATCCATTGCCAAATATAAGTAAATTATTTGGAATGGCACTAGCCCAGGCCTTCAAAGTTTGCTTTCAAATACACCACAGGTACATAATCTATCTTCCTTGAAGAAAAGGGAAATATTATAAAGTCTAGCTGTATCTTTAAAAATATTATTGATTCTTAGGACTATATAACAATAGTAATGTTTTCAGATTTTACTTATAGGAAAAACATATAAATAATTTATTCAAATTACTTTAAAACTTCTGAAGTAATCTCAATAACCTCTTCAGTTGTAAAGCGACTTATTTACATTCTTCTTTTACTCAAGTCACTTCACATTTCCCTGCTTCCTGTTAAACAAAGAGTGATTTCAATGGGTAGCATACCCTTCAATCTCAGGATCTTGGACTTTCAGATGTGCCTGGAGAGAGAGTGGAAGGCAAATTTACATTGTTATTATCTAAATGACCTATTTATAAAGACCCTGGCATTCCCTAAAGCCTCATCCTGGGCATGTCAAATTCTTTAGCTTTTTAGTTTTGCTGCACATCTTAAGAGTTTATTGATATAGACACAGGAGGACATTCTTGAGAAAATGGAGTATTCTGTGATTACTCTATGGGGCTTTTTGCTTTTGTTAAGACAGATTCCCAACTTAAAAAATCTTTTCCAAAGAAGTCATTAAGAACTCAGGAAAAATTCCCTTTTCCACTTAAATGGAAAATGACAGCAAAAGATGGGTCATCTTCTTAGTTAACAGTGAAGGACAGAAGCTCTGCTCTGTATCCACGCAGACTGTTCAAGAAAAAGGAACTATTAGCACAGAATTCAGACTCAAGTATTAACTAAGTTACAAGACAGCTTGAGCAAAGGTTTCCTCTTCTGCAAATGAGTTGGAGATCATGGGTGAAATCATACTTACTTTACTGGTCCTCTGTCGCCCAGGCTGGAGTGCAATGGCACGGTCTTGGCTCACTGCAGTCTCTACCTCCCGGGTTCAAGTGCTTCTCCTGACTCAGCCTCCTGAGTAGCTAGGATTACAGGCGCCCACCACCACACCCAGCTAATTTTGGTAGTTTTTAGTAGAGACGGGGTTTCACCATGCTAGCCAGGCTGGTCTTGAACTCCTGACCTCAAGTGATCCTCCCACCTTGGCCTCCCAAAGTACTGCAATTATAGATGTGAGCCCCACCCCAGCCTACTGGTCTGGAATTTTTAGACCTGGTATCTAATATGATAGCCACTAGCCATGTGGCTATTTAAATTTGTAATTACATATATATAAAAGTAAAAACATTTCCTCAGTCATGCCAGCCCCATTTCAAGTAGTCAGTATTGAACTACACAGATGTGGAACATTTCCATCATCACAGAAAGTTCTGTTGGACAGCACTGTTCTAGATGAATTTTTTTTTTTTTTTTTTGAGACGGAGTCTTGCTTGTTGCCCAGACTGGAGTGCAGCAACACAATCTCAGCTCACTGCAACCTACATTTCCCGGGTTCAACTGATTCTCCTCTCTCAGCCTCCTGAGTAACTGGGACTATAGGCGCATGCCACCGCGCCCAGCTGATTTTGGTATTTTTAGTAGAGATGGGGTTTCACCATGTTGGCCAGGCTGGTCTCGAACCCCTGACCTCAGGTGATCCACCCACCTCAGCCTCCCAAAGTGCTGGAATTACAGACGTGAGCCACCACACCCAACCTCTAGATTATTTATTATATAAACTTTTAAGAGAGCAATTAAGCTACTGCTTAATCACTTGTTATACTTAAAGGGAGTATGGAGAATTAATTTTTTCTAAGGATGAATTATATGAATGACCATCTTGGCTCTGCTCACTACTCATCTTTTTCCCCCCTCCCCAAATGATTCAGGGGCATTTTACCTCATGAGTTAGAATATCCTATTTTTTCTGCCTTCAGAGAGCTGGTCTAATTTCTCCAGAGATAGATTTGAAACAGACATTTAAAAGCTACTAAAGTAGCTGGCACAATGGCGCAAGGCTGTGTAGTCCCAGCTACTAAGTAGACTGAGGCAAGAAGATCACTTGAAGGCTGGGCGCGGTGGCTCAAGCCTGTAATCCCAGCACTTTGGGAGGCCGAGATGGGCGGATCACGAGGTCAGGAGTTCGAGACCATCCTGGCTAACACGGTGAAACCCCGTCTCTACTAAAAAATACAAAAGCTAGCCGGGCGAGGTGGCAGGCGCCTGTAGTCCCAGCTACTCGGGAGGCTGAGGCAGGAGAATGGCGTAAATCCGGGAGGCAGAGCTTGCAGCAGTGAGCTGAGATCCGGCCACTGCACTCCAGCCCGGGTGACAGAGCGAGACTCCGTCTCAAAAAAAAAAAAAAGATCACTTGAGTCCAGGAGTTGTGGGCTTTTGTGCACTATGCTGATCAGGTGTCCACACTAAGTTCAGCATCAATATGGCAACCTCCTGGGAACAGGAGACCACTGGGCTGCCTGAGGGGGTGAGCCAGCTCAGAGGGGAATGCAGCAGGTCAGAACGTTCATGCTGATCAGTAGTGGGATCACATCTGTGAATAAGCACTGCACTCAAGCCTGGGCAACATAGTGAGATCCCGTGTCTCTTTCTTTCTTTCTTTCGTTCGTTCGTTCGTTCGTATCCTTTCTTTAAGCCTTTTTTTTTTTTTTTTTTGAGACAGGGTCTGGCTTTGTCACCCAGGCTGGAGTCCAGTGGCAATCATGGCTCACTGCAGCCTCAACCTCCTGGTTTGAAGCGATCCTTCTGCCTCAGCCTCCCAAGTAACTGGGACCACAGGCCTGCACCACCATGCCCAGCTAATTTTTTGTGGAGAGGGAGTTTCACTATGTTGCCCATGCTGGTCTCGAACTCCTGGCCTCAAGTGATCCACCTGACTCGGCCTCCCAAAGTACTGGTACTATAGGCATGAGCCACCGCGCATGGCCGAGACCCCATCTCTTAAGAAAAAGAATTACTAGGTGGGCACGGTGGCTCACACCTGTAATCCCAACACTTTGGGAAGCCTAAGGTCAGACATTCAAGACCAGCCTGGCCAACATGGTGAAACCCTGTCTCTTACTAAAAATTCAAAAATTAACCGGGCATGGTGGTGGGCACCTGTAATCCCAGCTACTCACGAGGCTGAGGCAAGAGAATTCCTTGAACCCGGGAGGTGGAGGTTGCAGTGAGCTGAGATTGCACCATTGCACACCAGCTTTTAAAAAGGGGTTAAAGGCCGGGCGCGGTGGCTCACGCCTGTAATCCCAACACTTTGGGAGGCCGAGGCGGGCGGATCACAAGGTCAGGAGATCAAGACCACAGTGAAACCCCATCTCTACTAAAAATACAAAAAATTAGCCGGGCGTGGTGGCGGGCGCCTGTAGTCCTAGCTACTCGGGAGGCTGAGGCAGGAGAATGGCATGAACCCAGGAGGCGGAGCTTGCAGTGAGCCGAGATCACGCCACTGCACTCCAGCCTGGTGGACAGAGTGAGACTCCGTCTCAAAAAAAAAAGGGGGGGGGGTTAAAATCTCTTAATGCTATATCTTATACATAGACAACAAGAAATATTATAATCTAGATCCAATATTTGTGTTTACTTAGTTTGAAGTTTTTTGTCTTTGATAGTTGTGCAGTTACCTTGATCAATGTCTGGTATCAACTCATCTGGACCTTGAAAAATTATTTGGCAGTCCTGTTTACTTGAATTGGTGCTAGGATAGGACCATGGTTCACAAGTCTGACTTCTCAGAACTGACAGTGAATCTTCAGAAAGACAAAAACAAAGTACAATACTCAAGGCTGTCTTTCCCCCAGTCCCCAGTAAGAATTGCCAGGGCCCAGACCTGTGTAGGTTTTAAATCTCCATAGGTAGTTTTTTGGGGTGGCTTTTTTTTTTTTTTTTTTTTTTCTTCTTCTTTTGCCAGATATGAGAACTACACCAAATAAAGGAGAAAAGTCAGCTGGGTGTGATGGCTCATGCCTGTAATCCTAGCACTTTGGGAGGCCAAGACGGGTAGATGCCTTGAGCCCAGGAGTTCGAGACTAGCCTGGCCAACATGGTGAAACCTGTTCTCTCTCCCCCTTTTTTTTTTTTTTTTTTTAATTCTTAGTTAGAAATGAAAAAAAGAAAGAAGTGTAGTTTTTCTGAAGCAAGCACTGTCTTGGTGCTAATTTTTTTCATGTGTGGAACACATAGAAAGTGATGTTTGTACAGCACCTTGAAACAAGCAGGGGGTGATGCCAAGAGCCTTAGCCCTGCAGGGACCCTACTAGGCCTTCTGAAGCTGACCTTGTAACCCATTTCCAGCCCATGGGTGTCAATTGGGAAATTCCGCACAAGATCCTAGCAGGTGCAATTACATATAATTCAATTGAATAAATGGTTTTGGATGATGGGATTTTAAAATCAAGTTATTCAATAGGCAGGGCGTGGTGACTCACGCTTGTAATCCCAGCACTTTGGGAGCCCGAGGCGGGCAGATCACGGGGTCAGGAGTTCAAGACCAGCCTGACCAACATGGTAAAACCCCGTCTCTACTAAAAGTACAAAAATTGCCCTGATGGGATGATGAGCGCCTGTAATCCCAGCTACTCAGGAGGCTGAGGCAGGAGAATCACGTGAACCTGGGAGGCAGAAGTTACAGTGAGTCAAGATGGCACCGCTGCACTCCAGCCTGGGTGACAGAGCAAGACTCCGTCTCAAAAAAAATAAAAAAATAAAAAAATAAAAAGCCCAGCGCAGTGGCTGAGGCCTGTAATCCCAGCACTCTGGGAGGCCAAGGCGGGTGGGTCACCTGAGGTAGGGAGTTTGAGAGCAGCCTGACCACCGTGGAGAAACCTCATCTCTACTAAAAATACAAAAAATTAGCCGGGCTTTATGGCACATGCCTGTAATCCCAGCTACTCGGGAGGCTGAGACAGGAGAATCGCTTGAACCTGGGAGTCCGAGGTTGCAGTGAGCCGAGATCTCACCATTGCTCTCCAGCCTGGGCAACAACAGCGAAACTTCGTCTCAAAAAAACAAAACAAAACAAAACAAAATCAACCTATTTGAAGACTGGGCGCGGTGGCTCTACTAAAAATACAAAAAATTAGCTGGGCGTGGTGGCGGGCGCCTATAATCCCAGCTCCTCGGGAGGCTGAGGCAGGAGAATCGCTTGAACCCAGGAGGCGGAAGTTGCAGTGAGCTGAGATCGCCCTATTGCACTCCAGCCCGGGCAACAGTCCCGGACTCCGTCTAAAAAAATAAATCAAGTTATTAATATTTGCCCAACAGACCTCAAAACTGTTAAAGAGGCCAGGATTAAGTATCAGATTTTCTAAATAGTTTTTCTAAACATTTGGACTTAGACATTCCAAGTAAAAATATGTTTTGTTGTGAACAAAAATACACTGGCATTATTACCTAAGTGTATTTCCAAGATGTTGCCACGTATGTTTTCTTATTTACAGCTAGAGTTTATTATGAAAACTGTGGGGTTGGAGGCGAGATGGAGGCGGCCGTTTGTTTTCTCGTGGTCTCCAGCTAGCGTGCTCGCTTCCCCTCCCCCGCGGCGTCTGGCGGGGTGGAGAAACGGTGGCGGTGGCAGCTGGAGCAGCAGAGGCTGGAGCATCGGACACCCTCCTCCCACGAACCGGTTCCTCTTTCCCCTCCTCGCTGTGTGTTTGATGTGTTAAAGCAGGAGCGAGAATGCGAGCAGCGCCATGAGCAACACTACCATCGTCCCCAGCACTGCGGGTCCGGGCCCCAGCGGCGGGCCTAGTAGCGGAGATGGTGGCGGCGGTGGAGGCTGTGGCACCGAGGTAATAGATGACTAATCTCCCTGAGTGCTAGCTCTGAGCAGATGCGGACTCTCTTCGGTTTCCTAGGCAAGATCGACGAACCACACCTCTTCCCGCCGGATAATTCACCTTTGCCAATCTCAGTCTTGTTAAGTTCCATGATCCAGACTCAGCAGTTGTGGTACCACGTCTGACACTGTGTTCCTTGACAGAGCTTTGATAATGTACCATATGCAGAAGGAGTTATTCCTGATAAGGCTAAGGCTTGCTTGTCTCTGTTGGCACCAGCTAATGCAGTGGCAGGTCTTCTGCCTGGTGTTGGGCTCCTGCCTACTCCTACTTACTCAGACTGGCGCTGTTCCACTGGCTGCTTTGGGGGCTCTTACTCTTGGTCCTGCCCTTGCTGCCCTTGGGCTTCCTGGAGCAAAGTTGAACTCAGTCCGTTGCCACAGATCAGTTGCTGAAGCTTATGAGTACTGTTGATCCCAAGTTGAAGCATGTAGCTGCTGGTCTTGTTTCACCAAGTCTGAAATCTGATACCTCTAGTAGAGAAATAGAGGAAGAGGCCCGGCGTGGTGGCTCACACCTGTAAATCCCAGCACTTTGGGAGGCTGAGGCGGGTGGATCACTTGAGGTCAGGAGTTCAAGACCAACCTGACCAACATGGTGAAACCTCGTCTCTACTAAAATTTCAGAATTAGCCGGGTGTGGTGGCACATCCCGGTAATCCCAAGTACTTAGGAGACTGAGGCAGGAGAATTGCTTGAACCCCAGAGGTGGAGGTTGCAGTGAGCCGAGATCGTGCCATTGCACTCCAGCCTGGACAACAAGAGCAAAACTGTCTCAAAAAAAATAGAGGAAGATATGTAAAGAGTACGAGAAGCACAGTCCCTAATTTCGGCTGCTATAGAACCAAAGAAGAAAGAAGGCATTCAAGATCATCTTCTAAACACAGTCAAGAAGCAGATCAAGAGAGCAATCACATTCTAAGTCTAGGAGTCGTTGATGATCCAAAAGCCCAAGACAGAGAAGATCTCATTCCAGAGAGAGAGGTAGAAGATCAAGGAGCACATCAAAAACGAGAGACAAAAAGAAAGAAGATGAAAGAAACGTTCTAAAACACCACCAAAAAGTTACAGCAGAGCTAGACATTATAGAAGTACAAACAGAGACGACAATGAAGAAACAGCAGTGGAACAAGATCTCCTAAAAAGTCGCAGTCTCCTAAAAGAAAATTGTCTCTCTCACCATCTCCTGGGAGACATAAAAAGAAGAAGAAAGATAGTAGGGATGAAAGGGTAGGGAGAAAGATAGTAGGGATGAAAGAGAACAATCAACAAACAAGAAGAGTAAAGATAAGGGAAAGGACCGAGAAAGAAAATCAGAGAGTGATACAGATGTAAAAGTTACATGGGTTTATGATGAACAGGCACAGGGTTATGACAGTGAGAAAGGAAAAAAGAAGAGAAGAAAGCAATAGAAGCAGGTTCCCCTAAAACAAAGAAATGTTCTGTGGAAAAGGGAACTGATGATTCATTAAGAGAATCCAAAGTGAATGGGAATGATCATCATGAAGAAGACACGGATATGAGTGACTGAATATTGCCTCTATGGGAATCCAACTGTATACATGCATCAGTGTCATTCCTTTGTGTGATTTCTGAATGCTATATTTGTTCATCTCAAACCTAGATGTATACAGCTCTGAGTTATTAATGGCTATAAAGCTCCCGTTATTGATACTACTTATTTACATCAAAAAGCTTTTAGAAAATGGTATGACGTAAGCAGTTCTTGTCATGGTGAAATCTAATGGAGTAACCAAGCAGTTTTACTCTTAGTGCTGCTTCATAACAGAAATGAAAAGCTGCATGCTCCTACAGCAGGAATGGATTGTTTATGTCATATAATTTCCTGTATTAAGTTCACTTATAGTACTTCTAGAATGTTATGCATCAGATTAATAGAGGCATGTAGGAAATGCACTGATTGCATGTTATTGTGGCAAGAATATCCTAAATGTCATTAAAATCTTCCAACATGATGGATCTACTTATGGTCTTGTTTGTTGACATGACAAATTAACATTCTTATAGTTCCATCTGGAAATGAGCATTTGAAATAGATAATCCGGCTGGGCACAGTGGCTCACGCCTGTAATTTTAGCACTTTGGGAGGCCGAGGCGGGCAGATCACCTGAGGTGAGGAGTTCCAGACCAGCCTGGCTAACATGGCGAAACCTCGTCTATACTAAAACACACACACAAACACACAAAAATTAGCCAGGCATGGTGGTGCATGCCTGTAATACCAGCTACTCCGGAGGCTGAGGCAGGAGAATCACTTGAACCCAGGAAGCAGAGATTGCAGTGAGCCAAGATCATGCTACTGCACTCCAGCCTGGGTGACAGAACGAGACTCCATCTCAAAAAAAAAAAAAAGGAAAGAAAGAAGGAAAAGAAAAGAAATAGATAATCCTTTAAGCCTTGTGACAAAATTTTTGTCATTTTGGTTTAACTTTGAATGGTTATTATGCACTAACCTTTTTTGATGGCTAATTAGGGTTTAATTACAGAAACAAGATTTCAAGTAAAACTGTCTTTGGCAGTGAGTAAATAGTATATTTTGAAGTAGAGTTGTATACTTTTCATAAGATGTTTGGGAATTTTATTCCTGAAATAATTTATTCCACATCTACATCAGTGAAAGCTATCTACCGATCCTGAGTCCATCTTAAACAAAGAGAAAACTTATCTCTTGCCCTTATTTTGAATTTTCCACTCTTCCATTAATTTGTTTTAAGCTCAGCGTTGGAAAAAAGGGATAGTGCATTTTAAATTGTCCTTCATATGCTTTTAAAATAAGACAAATTGACTGGGCGTGGTGGCTCACACCTGTAATCCCAACACTTTGGGAGGCTGAGGCAGGCAGATCACCTGAGGTCAGGAGATCGAGATCAACCTGGCCAACATGGTGAAACCCCATCTCTACTAAAAATAGAAAAATTAGTGGTGGGCGCCTGTAATCCCAGCTACTCAGGAGTCTGAGGCAGGAGAACACTTGAACCCGGGAGGTGGAGGTTGCAGTGAGCCTAGGTTGTGCCACTGCACTCCAGCCTCGGCGACAGAGTAAGACTCTGTCTCAAAAAAATAATAAAATCTCAAGTTGTATAAAACCGATAAATTTGTGTTACTGCAGTAGTATTCTTATGCACACGGTGATTTCATGTTATATATGCAAAGTAGTTAGGCAACTGTTTTCTTTGTTGCAGGCATTTCAAGCTCCACTTTTATACAGAAAAAGTAGGCTACAGTCTGTGCCATATTGATGTACAATTTCTGAAATTATTTTATAATACTTTGATAATAAAACCCTTAAACTTAAAAAAAGAAAATTGTGTAATGCCTGAATCATACATTCTCATTCCTATTATTATGAAATAATCTGCCTTTTATAATAGCTTTATAATTTAGCAATTAACTGAAATGTAAATCTATGTTACCTATTACTTCAAAGAAGGAATTAAAGCAAGAAGCAAAGCATTTAACTCATTTCAAGTGAATTCTTAAACATCCTACATGTACTATTCAGTCTTTCCTCTGGTTCCTTACATCACAGTATGTAGACTGTTAACACCACTCTTAAAAATGGTTTCTAGGATTCTCATATTCAAACCAGAAGTGAATTATGTATATTCTTTCTTTTTTTTAAGAACTTGAAAGCTGGGCGCGGTGGCTCATGCCTGTAATCCCAGCACTTTGGGAGGCCAAGGCAGGTGAATCATCTGAGGTCAGGAGTTCGAGACCAGCCTGACCAACATGCTGAAACCCCATCTCTATTAAAAATACAAAAATTAGCTGATTGTGGTGGTGGGCACCTGTAATTCCAGCTACTCAGGAGGCTGAGGCAGGAGAATTGCTTGAACCCAGGAGGTGGAGGTTGCAGTGAGCCAAAATGGCCCCATCTGCACTCCAGCCTGGGTGACAGGGCGAGGCTCCCTCTCAAAAACAAAACAAAACAAAAAAAAGGACTTAAGCAGGCTGGGCACAGTAGCTCTCGCCTGTAATCCCAGCACTTTGGGAAGCCAAGGCGGGTGGATCGCTTTGAGCTCAGGAGTTCAAGACCAACCTGGGAAACATGGTGAAACCCCATCCCTATAAAAATTAGCTGGGTGTGGTTTTTGTTGTTGTTGTTGTTGTTGTTGTTGTTGTTATTTCCCAGTGCCTGTAAAAGTTATGCTTACTCTATACTGTAGTCTGTTAAATGTGCAATAGCATTATGTCTAAGAAAAAATATCTTGTATTGCTAAAAAACACTAATGATCATCTGAGCGTTCAGCAAGTTCTAATCTTTTTGCTAGTAGAAGGTCTTGCCTCGATGTTGATGCCTGCTAACTGATCAGGGTGGTGGTTGCTGAACGTTGGGATAGCTGTGGCAGTCTTAAAATAAGACAACAATGAAGTTTGCTACATCAATTGACTTCTCTTTTTTTTTTTTTTTTTTTTTTGTTGTGTGTGTGTCAAGGCTGTTCTTTATTTCAGCACGGAGGAAGCCAGGGGACGGGCTCAGTCTTCTGGCCGCAGCTTCCTTCATAGCGGCTAATACGTTAGCTCAAGTGCTCCGCTCCTCTTGGCGGCGGATGTGGTCCCCACCCTTTTCTTGATAAACTTGAGGCCGTTGGTGTCCTTGGAGATCTTCAGTAACTCCATGGCGCGCCGCTCGTACCTTGGGGCAAAGCACACACTCCGAACTCATGTGTCCCGCACGGAACTTGTGTGTTTCGTCAGACGCCCGCGGCGGCGGCTGGGTGATCCTGGGCCTTGGCTCACGTTCTTGGCTCTTTGTGGCCTTGTGAGGCCCACGGCATAGGGTAGCGTATAGCCATGGCTACTGCTCTCCAGTGGCGCCGTGGCGGAGCCAATTGACTCTTCTTTTCATGAAAACATTTATCTGTAGCATGCAATGGTGTTTGAGAATATATTGCAAGTGGTAGAACTTCTTTCAGAATTGGAGTGGGGTCGGGCATGGTGGCTCATGCCTGTCACTTTGGAAGGACAAAGTGGGAGGATTGCTTGAGGCCAGGAGTTTGAGACCAGCCTTGGCAACATAGCAAGACCCTGTCTCTGAAAAAAAAATAAAAATTTAATCAGCCAGGATTAAAAATATACATGCCTGTAGTCCCAGCTACTTGGGAGGCTGAAGCGGCAGGATCGCTTGAGCCCAGGAGGTTAAGGCTGCGGTGAGCTGTGATTATTCCACTGCACTCCAGTCTGGGCAGCAGAGCAAAACTCTGTCTCACAAAATTAAAAATTAATAATAATAAAATTGAACAGAATCCTCTCAAACCCTGCTGCTGCTTTTTTGTTGTCATTTCAACAATGTTACAGTATCTTCACCAGGGGTAGATTTTATCTCAAGAAACTTTCTTTGCTCATCCATAAGATGCAGTTTCTCATCCACTGAAGTTTTAGTATGAGATTGAATCAATTCGCTCATGTCTTCAGGCTTCACTTCTGATTCTTTTATTTCCGTCACATTTGCAGTTCCTTCCTCCACTGAAGTTCTAAACCCCTCAGACTCATCCATGAGAGTTGGAACCAATGTTTTCAAACTTCTGTTAATGTTGCTATTTTGACCTCCTCTCTTGAATCACGAATATCTAGTATCTAGAATGGTGAATTCTTTCCAGAAGTTTCTTCTTTAATTCACCCATATCCATCAGAACAATCACTATCTATAGCAGCTAGAGCCTTATGAAATGCATTTCCTAAATAATAAGAATTGAAAGTTGAAATGACTCCTTGATTCATGGGCTGCAGAATGGATGTTGTATTAATGGTCATGAAAACCACATTAATCTCCTTATATGTTTCCATCAGAGCTCTTGGGTAACTAGGTTCATTGTCAATGGGCAGTCATATTTTGAAAGAAATCTTTCTGAGCAGTAGTTCTCAACAGTGGGTTTAAAATATTCAGTAAACCATGCTATAAACAGATGTGCTATCATCCAGGCTTTGTTGTTCCATTTTTGGAGTATAAGCAGAGTAGATTTAACATCAGGATTTTCACAATAGTAAATGAGCATTGGCTTCAGCTTGAATTACCAGCTGCATTAGCCCCAAACAAGAGTGTCATCCTATTTGAAGCTTTGGAGCCAGGCATTGACTTTCCCTCTCTAGCTATGAAAGTGTTAGGTGGCATCTTATTCCCATACAGAGCTGTTTTGTCTACATTGAAAATCTGTCACTGAATGCCAACACCTTCTTCAGTTATCTTAGCTAGATCTTCTGAATAACTTGCTGCAGCTTTTCCATCAGCACCTGCTGCTTCACCTTGCACTTACATGTTATGGAGATGACTTCTTTCCATAAACCTCATGAACCAAACTCTTCCAGCTTCCAACTTTCCTTCTGCAGCTTCCTCACCTCTCTCAACCTGCATAGGATTGAAGAGAGTTAGGGCCTTGCTCTGGATTAGGCTTTGGCTTAAGGGAATGTTGTGGCTGTTTGATCTTCTCTTCAGACCACTAAAACTTTCTCCCTATTAGCAACAAGGCTGTTTTGCTTTCTTATCATTTGTATGTTGACTGGAGTAGCACTTACAATTTCCTTCAACAACTTATTTCTTTGCCTTCTCAACTTGGGTAAATGCTTATCACAAGGGGCCTAGTTTTCGGCCTGTCTCAGCTTTTCGACATGCCTTCCTCACTAACCTTAATAATTTCTAGCTTTTGATTTAAAGTGATAAGCATGCAACTCTTCCTTTCACTTGAACTGTTAGAAGCCATTGTAGGGTTATTAATTGGCCTAATTTCAATAATGTTGTGTCTGGGGGAATAGGCAGGCCCAAGGAAAGGAAGAGAGGTGGGACAACGGCCGCTCAGTGAAACAGCACACATCCTTTATCGATTTCACCATCCTTATGAACGAGGTTCCTGGCTCCCCCAAAACTATTATAAAGGATGAATCAGGTGGATTGCTTGAGCCCAGAAGTTCAAGACCAGCCTGGGCAACATAGTGAGGCCCCTGTCTCTACAAAAAAATAAATTAGCTGGGCATGGTGGCATGTGTCTGTAGTCCTAGCTGTGCGAGAGGCTGAGGTGGGAGGATCGCCTAAGCCTAGGAGTTTGGGCTGCAGAGAGCCGTGATAGGGCCACCACATTCCAACCTGGGCAACAGATCACCATAACAGTAAGAATTTTTTGTTTAACTGATGGTTGTTCCAACTACCTTTACATTTAATTAATAAGTTTGACAAATAAAATTAATTTATTAATCAGGTTGGTGGTAAAGTAACATGAGGGAACTACCTGGGTAAATGGAAACATTCCGTATATTTTTACTGTTAACATATGTGAATACTTTTGCCAAAAGTCATTGATGTACAACTAAAATTTGTCAATTTATTCTTCAGTGAAGTTTTTTTTTTTTTCTTCAGTATCCCCACTTCCAAAAGCAGTTGTAGGCACAGAGATTTAAAATAAATGGTCTAGTCTGAATGAAACTTTTAGTTGAGATATTGTTAAAAGACAAGCATGTGTTTAATTATCACTTAATTGACTAAAAAGTAGATTAAACCAGTCATAGGAGGTTTTTAATTTGATAACTAAACAAATTTTATTGGGTGAAACATTGGCAGTTAGACTGAAAATATAATTGTCTAGAAAAATAATTTTAAGGTTTAGTTTTTTCTTACATTATATTAATAAATTTATTAATTTTGAGATTAATGAACTTTTGTTGTAGACTTAGCTGAATCAGTAAGTAGCATTTGTCAGCCACAATAGAAATCCTTATTTTCTATATATGAAAGATGAAAATTACATAAAGTAAACATTACAAATTACTATTATAAGCAGACCTGTCTGCTTAAAAATGATAAAGCTTTCTTGGCCTTTTACTGTATACATCATAATTGTCTTTTGAGTGCTTTAACTCAAGTACAGAGCCTGCTAAAACAAATATTTTTCTACAGGCAGTAATTAAGTACAACATAGCTGGAAATGTTAAGCTTGATTTCAGACTACCTTTTTAGGAGCTGAGGAGACATACAAAGTCTTTGCCGAATAAGTCTTAGTTTGCATATCCTTGAGTAATTCTCCATGTGGTATTATACTGTGAGAAAATCCAAAATAGAGTGTCTATAAATGTCAAGATTACCTTTAACAAAATATGTGATGAAGTGACACATTCAATATATTATAGTATTTTAATATTTTTAGAAAACTAATTTTTTATAAACTTACACAGAACTGAATATCATTTTCACCTTTATTACTGAATTCATAATCAATTAAATTATACCATTTTTCTCCTGAATGTGTAGGTTCTTGCCCTTTAGTTTATCCTTTGAATTATGATTTATCATCTATTTTAGTATGTATAGCAATGTTAATTGACTATATCGTGATTATATGTATGAAGTAAAACTAGTTGTGACAGTGTTGCAATTAGTAGTTTTTTTCTTGAAAGTATTTCACAGCATTTAATACTTGTTTGAAATGGTTTATATGACTTAAATCTGTACAACCATGGGGTAAAATGTAAACAACTGCACTATTAGGAAGATATTAAAGTAGAGGCTATATTTACAGTGTCGTCTTTCAAATCTAGCTATGCTGTAAACTGATGTTTGCTGTATGCTCCTCCTGATTTGAAATAGATGAAAGAAAATGAACCTATTATCACCATGGTTCACACAATGATTGAGAACTCGGCGCTAAGACCCCAACTGTACCAGCAAGTAAGGTCTTGGACAGTGAATGATACTGCTTTATCATCTGCAAAATCCCTCAGTGACAGTTTTGATTTATTCTCAGATTTACTCATGACATCAGTGTTTTCTTATGTTATTTTTTGTTTATGTTTATTTGGAAAACCACAATTCATCCATGCTTTTCAAGATGCTGCAGTATTCTTAGCATGGCTTCGCTGAACATTTTGCTGTTGAATATTAAACGTGCCATTTTCCTAAAGTTTTTGTGCAGAGTATTTGATTGATATGTACTTGGAGGTCTGCAGTACATTTGCAAAATTACTAGATTTTCATATGGTTTTATTAACTTTAAAAGCATTATACCTATTTTTTAGGGAAAAGGCTTTGTAAAAATATTTACTTTCAGGGATAGCCCTTCACAACTTCCCCCAACCTAGTGTTTTAAGAATACATTACGTTTGTACGGGCGTTATTTAAATCTAGTTTCTGTACTATGGTGTGGTAAAACTTAACGATAGCCGCTTCTTAACATACTGGGGGTATTTTCTCCCTGTGTTCTTGCCATTCGCAAGCAGTCGTCAAGACTATCATAAGTTACCCCATTCTTTTTCCAAACTCAAAATGTGTGTCATGGAGTTGGCTGGCTTTAACTTAGGAACCTTAGTAATCTGCAGATCTGCAAAAGAAGTCATATATGTTTCTATCAAATTTTTGTGTATTTCATGGTCTAAATGTTTCTAGCTATGTGTTTCTCAACATCAGCTTCTTCCACTTCAACACCCTCAAATTACTCTGGCGTATGACCTTTACAATCTTTAAAACTCATGCAGAAGAAGAAAATTAACTAACATGAAAAATGAATATATATTTTGATTAAAATATATAAGGCACCTAGTAAAAAGAAGGACTTGGAGCTCACACTAGCTTTTAAGGCCTCTATTTGGTTCAGTTGCCATGAGATCTGCATCACAGGGCCATGTAACTGAGGAATGGGTACAGTTGATCAGAGGGTGACTTATATTTCAGCACAGTTTTCAAAGTATTAAAGTATGTTATTAGATGACTGAAAATGGTCTCAAATTTGCAATAAAGAGATTAACAAACTATTAAATATTTAAAGTTAAACAGCTTTACTTATCAAAAGAAAATGGAATCTTTCAATTCTTGAAGTCACCAGATTATAGACCTTGGTAATCTATTTCAAAGTACCACACTGAGAGTCTTAATACTTATTCCAAAACTGATACCTTCTGCAGTGTCTGAAGCTGTCAGTAAAATATGTCATCTGTGTAATGCTAAATTGACATGAGATTAAAGAGATTTTGTTACAATAGGTTATGTTTTTATCACGTTTTGCATGTTTTAGCCTGGATTTCCTGTTTAGTTTGGTTGGTTTTTCTTTTTTATAATGCTCAACATTCAGGGTTCTTGATGGGGAACTCTGATAGTTTAAATTATTCGGTTGCATTAAAAGTTCTAATTGGGGTTTTCCCAAATGTGGAGATCTGAAATGGGAAGGGCTGAGAGGGGGAGAAAAAAGTGAAGATGTATGAGACTGGCTCAGTATAGCATCACTGACCTTGAATACTGAAAGAGCAATAGATTTGTATAAATATTTCTTCATATTAATACATGAAAGAGAACTAAAATTGTACAGAACAGAAAGATCTGAATGTCTAATGTCAGCAGCCTTCCCTGGGCATGGCTGAGCCACCAGTTACCAGGAAATCAGTGTTAACTCTCAGTGCTGTTAAGGCTAGGGAGTCTTCAGACTGTCTTACTTTTATTCAGCCACTACTAAAGGACTTAATTATTGCAGGACATCCTTAATAGATTAAAGTGACAGCCTGACACATTTTTTTAAACTGTGTTTATAAATTTGCACAAATTGAGTATATATTTTTTGTTTCTCCAGGTTTCCCTTATCATGTTATTATCCAGGGAAAATGTACTGGTACATACAGTTTGCTTTTCTGAAGTTGATTGACAATATTGTATTAATAAGTTCTTGATATTTAGCTAGAAATATGATGGCAAAGTGTTTTATAACCCATTTTATTCTGAATCATAGCCACTCAGTTTATGGACATGTTTGCATTTTTCTTCCTTGGAGAATACCCAAGAAATTATCTAGGCAGTAATTTTCTTAAAATTGGTCAAATGAAAAAGACTTAAAACTGAATCCAGGCCTGGCAAGGTGGCTTATACCTTTAATCCCAGAAATTTGTGAGGCCCAAGCTGAAGGATCACTTGAGCCCAGGAGTTTGAGACTAGCCTGGGCAACAAAGCAAGACCCTGTCTCTACAAAATATAAAAAAATTAGCCAGGCGTGGTGGCACACACCAATAGTCCTAGCTACTCAGGAGGCTGAGACAGGAGTCCAAAGCTGCAATGAACTGTGATTACGATTACACCACTATGCTCCAGCCTGGGTGACAGAATGAGATACTATCTCTTTTTTGTTTGTTTGTTTTTAAAGCATTCTGTGTTCCACCGGGCGCAGTGGCTCACACCTGTAATCCCAGCACTTTGGGAGGCTGAGGCAGGCGGATCACGAGGTCAGGAGATCGAGACCATCCTGGCTAACACGGTGAAACCCCATCTCTACTAAAAATACAAAAAATTAGCCAGGCGTGGTGGCATTTTTTGCCCTCTATGGATATAATGTCTAATTTTATCAAATTTTAAAATATTTCCCCAAAACACCTTTTTGGAGTTTATGTATTATGTTCATATACTCTAAAATATGTGTAGTTCACATACCTAAGGGATATTGAAGTTGGATTTTAATTAACATAAGTAACTTTGTTTTACTGCCAAGACAGCTTTATAAAAAAAGAAACTATCAGATACTTTAAAAGGTTCCAACATCCTAAATAAAATATAACACATGTCCTTATATGGTTAATAAAATCTATATAATACACTCCTCAACCTGAAGTTGGAGCACTGCACAAATTTATGTAATTACTACATAGTCCATTTTTTCATTTGCTTTTCTAGTGTTACTAAAGTACTTCAAATGAAGTATTCAAACCAAACCTTTTTTTTTTTTGATGGCTAAAGGTGTATTTGAAAAAAACCAATGAACAGTGTTACCATGAACTTAACTATGCAAAACTTGAGTTAAGCAGAATGCTCATGAAATTTACATTTTCCTTTTTTTTTTTTTTGGTAAGACCGGGAATTGGGATGAGGGGTCAGGATTTTCATATTGAGAGCAAAATAGCAACCTTTTCAATTATATGAAGGTGTTTTGTTTGTTTAAGGAATAATTTTCTTATACTTTTATTCTGTCGTAAAAGCAATGTGTGGGGAAAGGTTTAAGGATTTGGTTAGCTGATGTCTAATGAATATCTTTATTGAATAACTTAAAAGATTTAAAGAAAATTTCGGTGGTACTGAAAGCAGAAATACCACAAAATTGGATTGATACGTGTAATATATTTATATGGCTATAAAGGAGATATCTCTCTAAAGTTGTAACTACAGTAAACATTTTTCTCTATTATGATATGCTAGCTGATGTAAAAATAAATCTGCAATAAGATTCCCCAAATAAAATAGTGTATCAATATCTTAAAGATTTACTATAAATTACTAAGTTTTCACCTTAATGTATTAGTCTTTTTTTCTGTTGACTCTGAGATATAGGGTACATTTGATATTTTAATCCAGATGAAACACTGTCCGCTAGTTATATTCAGATTCTGTAGTCTAGTAAAGCTGTTTTGAATTTAACTTTAAATATTAAGCAAACTATGGCCAGGCGCGGTGGCTCACGCCTATAATCCCAGCACTTTGGGAGGCCAAGATGGGAGGATCACTTGAGGTCAGGAGTTCGAGACCAGCCTGGCCAACATGGTGAAACCCTGTCTTCACTAAAAATACAAAAATTAGCCGGGCATGGTGGTGCACGTATAATCCCAGCTGCTCTGGAGGGTGAGGCAGAAGAATCACTTGAACCCAGGAGGCGGAGGTTGCAGTGAGCCAAGATTGCACCACTGCACTCCAGGCTGGACAATAGCGAGACTCCATCTCAAAAAATAAATAAATAAATACTAAGGAAACTATATTTGAACATCTTAGTAGCTTATGACCTTTCATCTTTAATTTGTTATAAATGTGAAAATGTAATTTTGGCATTGTCTTACATTTTTTATCATAGATCTACCTATTTAAAACTTACTTTTTATTACTTTTTTTCCAGATAGGAATATAAATTATTTTCTTGGATCTAGGTGCTTTAATTTATAATGACAATTGACACTTCTCAGGACACACCTGAGGATACTTATTTTGAATAGTGTAAGAGTATTCTAACTTTTGTCATTAAATTCATTTTTCATGTAATATTCATTTCTATGAAAGTTTTGTGGTTTAACAATCACTGTGCATACCCTTAAATAGTCACAGATTCATTTGCATGAGGTATGTGAAAGTAATGTCTTGAAATGAAATGTAAATCCAGGATTTATTTTATGTTTGGAATGCTTATATTTTTAACCTTCTCCTGATTCCCACATTTCTAGATCAATTCAAAGTTATCTCCTGTTTAAATAATGCTTCCTTTTAAAGCTGTAACTGTCAGGCAGTTTCTTTCATAGAGAAAACATATAGAATTGTCATTTATACATTCTTTTGTATTATGCATATATGAAATTTAATTTTCTAAACTGGAATATAGTTGGGACACATTACTTCTAACCTCACCTTGAAAAAATTGTGCAATTTAGTAAGCATACAATGAGCCTCATTTAAATTTTTTCTACTGTGTTTTTGTTACTTTCTCACAGTCAATATAAAAATCAAAAGACAAGAAAAATAGTGAAGTATTGCCTGCAGAGGCTATGATGTTATCTGTGATATAACTGACTGGAATGGCTATTGAAATCTTGCTAAGCACAATCAGAAGTAACCACAAAGTATCTTTTAACCAAAATATACTGGGAAGAAGCTGAAGAAAGGATATTTAAGTACACTAAATAATTCCTTACGATAGAGTAACACAAATGGTGTCAATGAACACACATAAACTTTTTAATGAAATTTGACTACCCATAGTTTATAACATAGGCTTTCGGTTTTATGAGGTTTCAAATGATTTTCCTCTTTTCAATTAAACCCATCCTTTTCCTTCATTATCTTTTAGTTCTTAAGACAGAAGAACAAGATAAGTCTATATTGTGTATGTGTGTTTATATATTATGTATATGTATACAATATGTTATAGGTTTTGTTAAATAAGATGTGTTGACATTTGAGTGTACACATATACAGTGTGTGATTATGTGTATACTGTGAAGGATGGTTTTGACTGTTGAACTTTGCTTGATTTAAGTATTTGATTTGATACAGTTGCAATGATTGTATTTGTCAATTTTTTTATTAAAATAATGTATGTCTTTAAAAGAAAGAATGTAAGATACTGTATTAGTTTTGTTTGACCAGCATATTATTATGTTTAACAAGCTTGTTACATACATCATTCTTATGTATCTTGCATATTATATCACTGTTAAGTATTTTTCTACTTTGTTAATCAATGTTTGAATTAAACTTCTAAAAGTATAAGAATCATTAAAATCCATCTTTGTTATATTATATATATTTAATATAAATCCAAAGTATTAATTATAGGCTAAATATGTTTTAAATTAAGATTTTAAGTTGCTATATGATTTTTTCCTTATAGCTGTCACAAGATGAAGGTAGAGGCACATTATACAAATACAGACCTGAAGAAGTAGATATTGATGTAAGTATTAGTATGATATATATTGTCAGTACTCTGTTATATTCTCTGCCAAAAACACTGGAAATAAGCATAACCAAAAAACTTCTTTCTCCCAAGTCCTCCAAAATGACATCAGATAAATTCATATTTTGTGTGTGTGCTCTAAATTATTGTTCCCTGCCCACTACGTCCCTCTACTCCCTATTGTTAGTAGTCCAACATATGAAGCATCACTAAAATGAAAGTAAAACTATTTCTGATTTTAGAAGTTACAGATTGGGGCCGGGCGCGGTGACTCAAGCCTGTAATCCCAGCACTTTGGGAGGCCGAGACGGGCGGATCACGAGGTCAGGAGATCGAGACCATCCTGGCTAACACGGTG
>NW_016809129.1:2607610-2613011 GCF_001698545.2 Rhinopithecus bieti | reverse complement strand
TCTCGATCTCCTGACCTCGTGATCCGCCTGTCTCGGCCTCCCAAAGTGCTGGGATTACAGGCTTGAGCCACCGCGCCCGGCGAAATAAAGATTTTTGATCATATAATGATTACGTACCTCCAATTACAGAAAAAATTTAAAAATTGCTAACAAGACATCTTCTCTTATAACCTAGGCCAAGTTAAGCCGATTATGTGAACAAGATAAAGTGGTGCATGCTCTGGAAGAGAAACTTCAGCAACTCCACAAGGAGAAAGTAGGACAGTTATGTTTATTGTCTACAACTGATATTACTTAATATGATTATTATCAGGACACTGATAAGTAAAAAGAATTAATACGATGATACAGAACATTAAGTGTAATTCTTTTTATTATAATAGTACACGCTTGAGCAAGCTTTGCTGTCAGCCAGCCAAGAGATAGAAATGCATGCAGATAACCCAGCAGCCATTCAGACAGTGGTGTTGCAAAGGGATGATTTACAAAATGGACTGCTTAGTACGTGTCGAGAACTTTCTCGAGCCACTGCCGTAAGTAGATTTTGTCTTCCCCTAATAGAAGTAACTTAAATATGTAGTTCTATTTTCTTCTCTCTTCTTTTTTTTTTTTAATACTGGGCTCTCTTTAGGATTCTTCTTTATTATTATAGCAAAAAATAGTAATCTGTTATTAGTGTGCTTCTCTTTAGGAACATAAAAATAAAAGATTATTTAATTAGTGGGCATTCTGTTATTTATTTACTTACTTATGAGACAAGTTCTCACTCTGTCACCCAGGCTGGAGTACAGTAGTTTGACTATAACTCACTTGTAGCCTGAATCTCTTGGACTCAAGTGAGAGCCTTGGCCTCCCAAGTAGCTGGGACTACAGGCTGGCACTACTACACCTGGTTTTTTTTTTTTTTTTTTTTTTTTTTTTTTTTTTTTTTTTGCATAGAGATGGGGCCTTACTGTGTTGTCCAGGCTGGTCTTAAACTCCTGGTCTCAAGTGATTCTCCTGGCTTGGCCTCCCAAAGTGCTGCAATTACAGGTGTAAGCCACCACACACATTTTGTCTTTGTGAAATGAGTGTTTTACAGGGGAGATAAGTACTCCTGTTTTTATGTATGATGTAAATGAAAAATTCTGAAATATGTGAAAATTTATTGCATTTAAGAAAATAAATAGGCTGGACACAGTGGCTCATGCCTGTAATCCTAGCACTTTGGGAGGCCAAGGTGAGTGGATCACCTGAAGTCAGGAGTTCAAGACCAGCCTGATCAACATGGTGAAACCCCCTCTCTACTAAATATACAAAATTAGCCAGGTATGGTGGCACGCACCTGTAATCTCAGCTACTCAGGGGGCTGAGGCAGGAAAATCACCTGAGCCTGGGAGGCAGAGGTTGCAGTGAGCCAAGATCACGCCATTACACTTCAGCCTGGGCAACAAGACTGAAACTCTGTCTCAATCAGTCAATCAATAGAAATATAAATAGCAAGGCTGGGTGTGGCGGCTCACGCCTGTAATCCCAGGACTTTGGGAGGCTGAGGCAGGTGGATCATTTAAGGTCAGGAGTTTGAGACTAGCCTGGCCAACATGGTGAAACCTCATCTCTACCAAAATACAAAAATTAGCTGGGTGTGGTGGCAGGTGCCTGTAATCCCAGCTACTTGGGAGGCTGAGGCAGGAGAATTGTTTGAACCCAGGAGGCAGAGGTTGCAGTGAGCCAAGATCATGCCACTGCACTCCCCTGGGCAACAGAGTGAGACCCTGTTTTTAAAAAAAAAAAAAAAAGAAAGAAAGAAAGAAATATACATAACAGAACCTTGTAACTCATAGTCATATGACTATGACTGTGAGTCTCTTGGAATGACGAAATCTAAAAGTCTTAACTTGCAGCTTATAAATTGAGTGTTTTATGAGTTTAAACAGCTGGCTTTAGATCCTATGATGTGGTCATCTCTGTAAACATAGTAAGAGCACCAGTCCAAGCAGCTCTTTGAAAGAGAAATCTTAGCAAAAACTGCCATGTTATATAAAACTGCTCCCAAACCCTTGTCTGTACTTACACTTCAATGGGCTAGGAAACAGCTATCTTTTAAGAAGGGCCACAGACAGTATAGCTTAATTTAGAGGAGGCTTTCCAGGCTGGCAAGATGCCAGAATCTCAACTTGGCTTCTATTCTGAACCCTGAATTCCAAATGTGAGCTATTTTTAAAGGAATATACCATGATTTTGAAATCATTGAAAACTTAATTTGAGAAATTCTTAAATACCTTATATTTCTATTTCCATTTTTAAAATATCGTTATTGCTGTTGTCTCATTTGAGTCTCAATTATATTGTCATGTTTATAGGCTTTTTTAAAATTTAATATCCTTTCCATTGTGAGTTTCTTGAAATAAGAAACTGTGTCTCATTCACATTTGATGAATGATTGAGCTGAATGACTTACCCAAGGTTACAAAGCTAACAAATAATATACCTAAAACTCAAATTCAGATCCCTTACCACAGTTCTGAAGAATTAGATCTATATGGATTTCTGTAATATAGTCATAAAGAAAATATAAGCACCTGAAATACTGTCTACAAGGAAGTAGTCACTGAGCTAATCAAGGATAGGTAGGATTTGGATACAACGAGAAGAGAAATGAAGAGTGGTTTTTTCAAATAATACAGAACACCTTAAGCCACAGCAAAGATGAGAATGTAGGAGACACATTTGGAAAAGGAGGAAATGGAACTAACTGCCTGAATGGGATAGAGAATTCCTGTGAGAGGATAGAAAATGTGAGATTAGAAAGGGAAAATGGGGTTAAGCTGTCAATGCCAAGCTAATGAGAAGCTCAGGGTCTCTAGGACAACTTGAGTCAAATCAAAATGGTAGGCTCTACAGACATTTAGTTGGAAACTATTTAATGATTTGGTGTCTGCTCTTGAAATTCTAATTTTAGGAAATCCCTTATCAACTGGGATTAATAAATTAAATCTCATCAGTAGGCTCAGAATTTGCTCCATCTCAAGGTTAACTTTAGCTCAGATGGGAATATGTTAAAAATGTCTTAACAGAAATGAATGTTGCCAGGAGCGCTGGCTCACACCTGTAATCAGTACTTTGGGAGGCTGAGGCAGGAGAATTGCTTGGGCCCAGGAGTTTGAGACCAAACTGGGCAACTTAGGGAGACCCTATCTCCACAAGAAACAAAAAGTAGCTGAGCATGGTGTTGTATACCTGTGACCCTAGCTACTTAGGAGACTGAGGTGGGAGGATCTCTTGAGCCCAGGAGGTCAAGGCTGTGTGATTATGCCACTGCACTCCAGCCTGGGTGATAGAGTGATTCACTGTCTCTAAAACAAAATAGTTAATAATAGAAGGCCAGGCATGGTGGCTCACACCTGTAATCCCAGCACTTTGGGAGGCCAAGACAGGCGGATCACAAGGTCAGGAGTTCGAGACCAGCCTGGCTGACATGGTGAAACCTCGCCTCTAATAAAAATACAAAAATTAGCCAGGCATGGTGGCAGATGCCTGTAATCCCAGCTACTCAGGTGGCTGAGGCAGGAGAATCACTTGAACCCAGGAGGTGGAAGTTGCAGTGAGCTGAGATTGTGCCATTGCACTCCAGCCTGGATGACAGCAAGACTCTGTCTCAAAAAAAAAATGAATAAATAGAAAATAGGCCAGGCAGACGTGGTGGCTGAAGCCTGTAATCCTAGCACTTTGGGACGCCAAGATGGGCGGATCACCTGAGGCCAGGAGTTCAAGACCAGCCTGACCAACATGGAGAAACCCCGTCTCTATTAAAAATACAAGATTAGCCAGGCATGGTGGCGCATGCCTGTAATCCCAGCTACTCAGGAGGCTGAGGCAGGAGAATCACTTGAATCTGGGAGGCTGAGGTTGCGGTGAGCCGAGATTGCGCCATTGCACTCTGGCCTAGGCAACAAGAGCGAAACTCCATCTGAAAAAAAATAAATAAATAAAATAAAAATAAATTCATCTTCTGAGTATCCCCTTTTCTGGTTTTTATCTTATGTAATCACTTCCCTGGTTTCTTTTTCCTTGCCTTCAGCAATAATCAGTGGTTATGACAAACCCTCAGAATATATTCTTCTAAGACAAGTCTTACTGCATAGAATACAAACTGTGTTATTTGTGCCTTTATGTAAACTTATTTATATTTGTAGCTTAAGGCTTCAAATGTTAGCATGTGCGTAACATCATACTGGGCATATGGTTGGCACTCAGTGAATGTTGATTAGATTTAAATTTGAATTACATTTTTGCTGGCAGAATCTCAAAGGATTTCACTGAATCTGTCACAGTCAATTCATAGCACTAGTTCAAATCTAAGCCCCAAGCATAAGGCATGTAACATTAGCACCTCTATAGATCAAAGCTGTGATTCTGAGAACTCTTCTCCTCACCTGGTAGGCCACAAAAGTACACAAAACTAGGATTAGCACAAGGGAAACATGTAAAGCAGTGTTCCCTATACTTTTTATTTATTTTTATTTTATTTTAGGTTTGGGGGTACATGTGCAGGTTTGTTAACTGGGTCTGTTGTGTGATGCTGAGGTTTGGAGTATGAATGAGCCCATCACCCAGGTACCTAGCATAGTACCCAATTTCAACCTTTATCCCCATTCTTTCCCCACCCTCAGTAGTCCCCACTTTCACTGTTAAACCATCTTTATGTCCATGAGTACTAGCGTTTAGCTTCCACCTGTGAGAACATATGGTATTTGGTTTTCTTTTCCTGCATTAATTTACCTAGGATAATGGCCTCTGGTTGTATCCATGATGCTGCAGAGGACATAATTTCATTCTTTGTTATCGTTGTGTAGTACCGTGGTGTATATGTACCACATTTTCTTTAACCAGTCCACCATTGATGGGCATCTAGGTTGGTTCCATGTATTTGCTATTGTAAATAGTTCTGTGGTGAACATGCAAGTGCATGGGTATGTTTGGTAGAAAGATTTGCTTTTTTTTGGATATACTTTTGGATATATACCCAGTAATGCAGTAATGCAATTGCTGGGTCAAATGGTAGTTCTGATTTAAGTTCTTTGAGAAATCTCCAAACCGCTGTCCATAGTGGCCAAACTAATTCATATGTCCTCTCACTGTGTTATAAACATTTCCTTTTCTCTGCAGTCTTGCCAGCATCTGTTTTTTGTTTTTTGGTTTCTTTTTTTACTTTTTTTTTTTTTTTTTTTTTTTTTTTTTTTAATTTAAAAAACTTTTTTTTTTTTTTTTTTATTATACTTTAAGTTCTAGGGTACATGTGCATAACGTGCAGGTTTGTTACATATGTATATTTGTGCCATGTTGGTGTGCTGCACCCATCAACTCGTCAGCACCCATCAATTCATCATTTATATCATGTATAACTCCCCAATGCAATCCC
>NW_016809129.1:2593102-2607094 GCF_001698545.2 Rhinopithecus bieti | reverse complement strand
CCATCAGAGAAAGCTATTGTGAATAGTGCTGCAGTAAACATACGTGTGCATGTGTCTTTGCAATCATTAAAAAATCAGGAAACAACAGTTGTTGGAGAGGATGTGGAGAAATAGGAACACTTTTACACTGTTGGTGGGATTGTAAACTAGTTCAACCATTATGGAAAACAGTATGGCAATTCCTCAAGGATCTAGAACTAGATGTACCATATGACCCAGCCATCCCACTACTGGGTATATACCCAAAGGATTATAAATTATTCTACTACTTTTTAATATTAGCCATTCTGATGAATGTGAGATGGTATCTCATTGTGATTTTAATTTGTATTTCTCTGGTGATTAGTGATGTGGAGCATTTTTTTGTATGTTTTTTAGCCACTTATATGTCTTCCTTTAAGTGTCTATTCATGTCTTTTGCCCATTTTTAAAAAGAGTTACTTGTTTTGTTTTTTCCTTGTTCAATTGCTTAAGCTCCTTATAGATTCTGGATATTCAACCTTTGTTGGATGCATAGTTTGCGAGTCTTTTCTCTCATTTTGCAGGCTGTTTATTCCATTGATAGTTTCTTTTGCTTTACAGAAGCTCTTTAATTAGGTCCCACTTGTCAATTTTGTTTTGTTGCAATTACTTTTTTTTTTTTTTTTTTTTTTTTGTGAGACGGAGACTTACTCTATTGCCCAGGCTAGAGTGCAGTGGCACGATCTTTGCTCACTGCAACCTCCACCTCCCAGGTTCAAGCAATTCTCGTGCCTCGGCCTCCCAAGTAGCTGGAATTATAAGTGCCCCCTATCAAGCCTGGCTTCTTTTTGTATTTTTAGTAGAGACAGGGTTTCACCATGTTGGCCAGGCTGGTCTCAAACTCCAAGCCTCATGTGATCTGCCCACCTCGGCCTCCCATAGTACTGGGATTACAGGCATGACCCACCATGCCTGGCTAAAGGATTCTTATCGTTTGAGGCCTGACACTTAAATCTTTAATCCCTTTTGAGTTAATTTTTGTATACGGTGAAAGGAACGGGTTGGTTTCATTCTTCTGCATATGGCTAGCCAGCTATTCTAACACCATTTATTGAATAAGAAGATATGAAGCCCTTTCCCCATTGCTTATTTTTGTCAATTTGGTCAAATATCAGATGGCCATAGGTGTGTGGCTTAACTTCTGGGTTTTATATTCTGTTTCCTTGGTCTGCGTATGTTTTTGTACCAGTACCATGATGTTTTAGTCTGTAGCCTTATAGTATAGTTTGAAGTCAAGTAGCGTAATGCCTCTGGCTTTGTTTTTGTTTAGGATTGCTTTGTCTGTTTGCACTCTCGGTTCAATATGAATTTAAGAATTTTTTTTCTGGTTCTGTGAAAAATGATGATAGTTTGATAGGAATGGCATTGAATCCATAGATTGCTTCGGGCAGCATGACCATTTTAACAATATTGATTCTTCTAATCCATGAGCATGGAATGTTTTTCCATTGGTTTGTGTCATCTGTGATTTCTTTCAACAGTATTTTGTAGTTCTTATAAATACCTTTCACCTCCTTGGTTAGATGCATTCCTAGGAATGTGTGTGTGTGTGTGTGTTGTAAACGGGATTGCCTTCTTGATTTGGCTCTCAGCTTGAACATTATTGGTGTATAGAAATGCCAGTGATTTTTGTACATGGATTTTGTGTCCTGAAACTTTCCTGAAGTCATTTATCAGTTGTAGGAGCCTTTTGATAGTGTCTTCAGGGTTTTCTAGGTATAGATCACATCGTCTGTGAAGAGAGGTAATTTGACTTATTTTCCTATTTGGATGCGTTTTACTTCTTCCTCTTGCCTAATTGCTCTGACAGGACTTCCAGTACTACATTGAATAGGACTGGTGAGAGTGGGCATCCTTGTCTTCTTCCAGCTCTCAAGGGAAATGCTTCCAGTTTTTGCCCGTCTCAGTGTGATGTTGACTGTATATTTGTCATAGATGGCCCTGACTATTTTAGGGCATATTCCTTCAACATGGAATTATTTCTTGAGGGTTTTTGTCATGAAGAAATGCTGGATTTTATCAAAAGCCTTTTCCATGTCTACTGAGATGATCATACATTTTTTGTTTTTTATTCTGTTTATTTAGTGATTCACATTTGTGATTTGCATATGTTGAACCGATCTTGCATCTTAGAAATGAAGCATACTTTATCATGGTGAATTAACTTTTTGATATGCCATTGAATTTGGTTTGCTGGTATTTTGTTGAGGATTTGTACATCTATGTTCATCAGGGATATTGGCCTTTGTTTTCTTTCTTCTTTGTGTCTTTACCAAGTTTTGGTATCAGAGTGATGCTGGCTTCATAGAATGAGTTAGATTAGACCCTCCTTATTTTTTTGGAATAGCTTCAGTAGAATTAATACCAGCTCTTTGTACGTCTGGTAGAAATCAGCTGTGAATCCATCCGATCTTTGGCTTTTTTTGTTTGGCAGGTTTTTTATTACAGATTCAATTTCAGAACTCAATATTGGCCTGTTCAGTGTGTCAGTTTCTTCCTGATTCAATCTTGGGAGATTGTATATTTCCAGGAATTTATCTATTTCGTCTAGATTTTCTAGTTTGTATTCATAGTGGTGTTCATAATCGTCTCTAGGAATCCTTTGTATGTCTGTGGAATCCATTGTAATGTCACCTTGGTTGCTTCTCATTATGCTTATTTGGATCTTCTTTTTTTCTTTATTATTTTAGCTGACAGTCTGTCAATCTTGTTTTTCTTTTCAAAGAATCAACTTTTGGTTTCCCCAGGCTGGGTGTGGTGGCTCACGCTTGTAATCATAGCACTTTGGGAGGCTGAGGTGGGCAGATTACTTGAGCCCAGGAGTTTGGGACCAGCCTAAGCAACGTGGTGAAACTCCTTCTCTAAAAAAAAAAAAAAAAAAAAAAAAAAAAAAACTAGCAGAGCACAGTGGCGTGTGCCTGGAGTGCCAACTACTTGGGAGGCTGAGGCAGCAGAATGACCTGAGCCCAGAGAGGTCCCAGACAGCAAAGTGAGACACCGTCTCAAAAAAACAAAACAAAAGAAAATCCGCAAAAAAGCCAACGAAAGTGTGGCACAATAATATTTATTTAAATCTTCCCCTGTGTGCTAGCCTTTCTGTTTTTATTATATCTAGCATTTTAACAATAAAAGCAAGCACTTTCTTTGAGATGAGAAGATCGTTTTGTTTCATAGAAAACATTAGAGAAGAAACTAAACACGGGAGTTAAAGATTACAAATAGCTAAAACAGAGCATAACTACAATTGTGGTCATAAACTAGAAATGTAAAATACGGATAGCTTTATAATCGTGGCTGACAGTAGAGCCTCACTTTATACAGTTTGAATCGGTTCCCTTTTAAACATCTTTTTAGTGTGTTTCAAGTCAAGGCTAAGTGAAAAAAGAAAAATAAAACGTAAACATCTTCTTAGGTTAAAAACCAGTATGCCAGTATAGTCATTAGATAGTGTAGTAAGAGGGATTTTATTTGAGAAGCAGTTACATGACAAGTGTAAATTCGTAAAAAAAAAAAAAATTCTTTTAAAAAAATCTCCTCAAATAATTAAGCACATTCTTTAAATGTGAGCCAGGAAATCTCTACATCCTGAAGGTAAAATGAAAAAAATGAATAAATCAGACATAACTTTATTTTGAGTGACTTGAAAAATCAACTACTTCTAATACCAGTTGGCAGGACTGTTATGGTGGGGTATTCGTGACCAAAAAATTTACATTTTAATTTTTTTGCCTGATCCTTGAAATATACCAGTAAAATTAATTTAAATATCATAAGGCTTTAATTTTCTAAGATATAGTAGTGCACATTAATTTGTAGTATTACTTAAAGTTTGAAAGAGATATTTGAGTTTAAATTAGGAAGTTAATGAATAATTACACTGCATCTATTGCCTCTCCCTCATTTTGATATTAAAAATCTATGTCAATACTTTTCCAAAGTTACAGGTTTTATTTTTTAATGAAAAGTAGAAAAATGAATTGACATTTCTTAAATTAAAACTACGAAACCCTTGGCCGGGCGCGGTGGCTCAAGCCTGTAATCCCAGCACTTTGGGAGGCTGAGACGGGCGGATCACAAGGTCAGGAGATCGAGACCATCCTGGCTAACACTGTGAAACCCCGTCTCTACTAAAATACAAAAAACTAGCCAGGCGAGGTGGCGGGTGCCTGTAGTCCCAGCTACTCTGGAGACTGAGGCAGGAGAATGGCGTGAACCTGGGAGGCGGAGCTTGCAGTGAGCTGAGATCCGGCCACCGCACTCCAGCCCGGGCGACAGAACAAGACTCCGTCTCAAAAAAAAAAAAAAAAAAACTACGAAACCCTAATTGAGAAGCAAACCAGAGGTAAAACAGTTTATTAGCTCCAAGAATAATAGTAATTATTTTCTTTTTTTTTTTTTACTATAGCCACCTATAGTCTTACAATATTTACTTGATTATTAAAAAGAGAGGCAATGTGACAGTAAAATACAGAGAAAACAATTTGAGATTTGTGTCTAGTGTATTGTATAACCATTCCCTTGAGTAGACTTTGTTGTAAATTGCCATTGATTTTAGATAAGAAAAGTTTCCCTCATGTTAAAAACTTGGAAATGCATCATTACTTTTGATTTTTTTTTTTAATAGAATTTTTTTTGTAGAGATGAGATCTCCCTATGTTGTCCAGGCTGGTCTTGAACTCCTGAGCTCAAAAGTCTCTCCCACCTCGGCCTCCCAAACTGCTGCGATTATAGGTGTAAGCCACCATGCCCGGCCATTAATCCTTTCTTAATAAAGGACATAGTATATATCTGCTATATAGCCATCTAACCAAATATTAAAATCCTTAACTGATTTTTTTGGAAATCTGGAATTTCATTACATTTAAGTATTTAGACCTACTTCACTTTCTCCCCCACACAGTGGCCAAGTGTTGTCTCAGTACAGACTATACAGAAATAAGCACTATTAAAATTTACTTGTTCCATATCCTAAACTTAGACAATTTTTAAAAAAAAATATTGGCCAGGCGTGCTGGCTCCTACGTATAATCCCAGCACTTTGGGAGGCTGAGGCAGGAAGATTGCTTTAGCCTAGGGGTTCAAGACCAGCCTGGACAACATAGTGAGACCTTGAGTTTACAAAATATTAAAAAACAATACCCCAGCATGGTGACATGCACCTGTACTACTCGGGAGGCCAAGGTGGGAGGATTGCTTGAGCCCAGGGAGTTGAGGCTGCAGTGAGCTAAGATCACACCACTGCACTCCAGCCCAGGTGACAGTGTGAGAAAAAAGTCTGGCCTGGCACAGAGGCTCACACCTGTAATCCCAGTTCTTTGGAAAGATTGCTTGAGCCCAGGAGTTCAAGACCAGTCTGAGCAACATGGTGAAACCCCAAATTAAAAAATTATCTGGGCATGGTGGTGTAAACCTGTAGTCCTAGCTACTTGGGAGGCTGAGGCAGGAGGATCACTTGAGCCCAGGAGTTCAAGGCTGCAGTGAATTATGATTATGCCACTGCACTCTAGCCTGGGCAGCAGAGCAAAACCCTGTCTCTAGAAAACTCTGCAGCAATCCCTCCTCCACCCCAACTCACACACTTTTGTTTTCTTTTCTTGGAATATAACATGTTCTCAGAAAAGCACACTGTTTAGGAGTTTAGCCAACATCTATATCGAGACGTTGAATTTTACTAGCATGCCAGCGACTCCTCTCCAAAAAGGAACACTACCGGACTTTTTTCTTTTCTTCTTTCTTTTCCTTAATTTTTTTTTTAATTGTTTTAGAGACAGGGTATTGCTACATTGCCCAGATGGGAGTGCAGTGGCTCTTCACGGGTGCGATCATAGCACACTGCAGCCTCCAATTCTTAGCCTCAAGTGATCCTACCCCTGCCCAGTCTCCTGAGTAGCTATAGTGTAGCACCTGACATTTAAACTATAGATGAGTTTTGCCTATTTTTGAACTTTTTTTTTTGGAGACAAAGTCTCTCACACAGGCTGGAGTACAATGGCACAATCTTGGCTCACTGCAACCTCCACCTCCTGGCTCAAGTGATCCTCTCACCTCAGCGTCCCAAGTAACTGGGACTACAGACATGCACCACCATACCTAGCTAATTTCTGTATACTTTGCAGAGATGGGATTTTACCATGTTACCCAGGCTGGTCTCAGATTCCTGGGCTCAAGTGATCTACCCACTTCGGCCTCCTAAAGTTCTGGGATTATAGGCATGAGCCACTGCACTCAGCCTTGAACTTTATATGAAGTGTAACCATATACTCTTTGCCTGGCTTTCTTTAACTTATGAGGTTCATCTATATAGTTCCAGATTGAAAGAGTTCATTCAGGCCGGGCACGGTGGCTCAGGCCTGTAATCCCAGCACTTTGGGAGACTGGAGTGGGCAGATCATCTGAGGTCAGGAGTTCAAGACCAGCCTGACCAACATGGAGAAACCCTGTCTATACTAAAAATACAAAAATTAGCCGGGCGTGGTGGCACATGCCTGTAATCCCAGCTACTGGGGAGCCTGAGGCAGGAGAGTCGCTTGAACCTGGGAGGCAGAGGTTGCGGTGAGCCTAGGTCGCACCATTACACTCCAGCCTAGGCAAGAAGAGTGAAACTCGGTCTCAAAAAAAATAAGAAGGCTGGCTGCAGGTGGCTCATGGCTGTACTCCCAGCATTTTGGGAGGCTGAAGTGTGCAGATCATGAGGTCAAGAGATCGCGACCATCCTGGCTAACACGGTGAAACCGCGGCTCTACTAAAAATATAAAAAATTTTCCAGGCGTAGTGGTGCGCACCTGTAGTCCTGAGTATCCCAGCTACTTGGAAGGCCAATGCAGAAGAATCACTTGAACCCGGGAGGCAGAGGTTGCAGTGAGCCAAGATCATGCCACTGCACTCCAGCCTAGGCGACAGCACAAGACTCTGTCTCAAAAAAAAAGTTCATTCATTCTCTTTTTTTGTTTGTTTGTTTGTTTGAAACGGAGTCTCACGCTGTCGCCCCAGCTGGAGTGCGGTGGCACCATCTCGGCTCACTGCAACCTCCACCTCCAGGGTTCAAGCGATTCTCCTGCCTCAGCCTCCCAAGTAACTGGGACTACAGGTGCCCACCACCACGCCCAGATAATTTTTTTGTATTTTTAGTAGAGATGGGGTTTCACTATGTTTAACAGGCTGGTCTTGACCACCTGACCTCATGATCCTCCTGCCTCAGCATCCCAAAATGCTGAGATTACATTACAAGCGTGAGCCACTCACCCAGCCTTCATTTATTCTTTTAACTGTATGGCCTGGCATTCTCTACTTTTATTGAAAGCACTATTTTGGCAAGTACTTGGGATTTTAAGGTAATTGTATATTTGGAAATTATTAGCCCTTTTAAATTATCTTGCTATATTAGCTTCTTGATCAAAAATAAGTAAGGTCACATTTAAAGATTATTAGCATGATATTCATATAATCTAGTAAATTCTTTAGTGAAATACCAGATTTTGGGAGGAAATGTGTTGTGCCATTGCTGCCCTTTGCTTGCTGTCCTCTGTTGTCTTGTGTTCCTACCCACCTGGTAATCATGTTTGAGGAGCTGAGGTAAAGACAGAAACAGGTAGGCCTAGCAGGATCATAGGACTTAAACCAGTTCAGTGGCAGGATCTCCAGGTTAGGAAAATTGAAAGTATACTGTGCCACTTCACTTCTAAAATATTGATAAAGTAATGTCTAGCTCTCAAATCTGTATTTTTCATGTTTCTTTAAGAAAGAGAAGGATTCCTACCATCCTGAAATGTTCTTATGCTTAAATGCCTCTGCGGTGCAGTTAAGCCTGCCCTAAACTCTGGCATTTCCACAAGGGAGGTTAGGTGTTAGCCTGTAATACCCTCTTAGCCACTGGGCTGTCATTGGATCCATTGTCTTTATATATCCTCCCTAAAGCCATCAAAGACCCACTATTTAAATTTGCAGTTTTTGTAGTGCACGCAAATTAAAACATGGCTAGAATTAATTTTTGTTAAAGGAAATTAATTTTCATATTTATTCATGTAAAAAGAATTTGCTGACCAGGTGTGGTGGATCACACCTGTAATCTCAGCACTTTGACAAGCCAAGGCTGGTGGAATCACTTGAGCCCAGCAGTTAGAGACCAACCTGGGCAACATGGCAAAATCCTGTCTCTACCAAAATACGTATGTGTGTGTGTGTGTGTGTGTGTGTGTGTGTGTGTGTATGTGTGTGTGTGTATATATATGTGTATATACACAAAATATTATGTATGGGGTGTGTGTGTGTGTCTGTGTGTATACACACACACATACATACATACACAAAATATTAGCGGGGCATAGGGGTGGTGGCACACATCTGTTTTCCCAGTACATTTTGAATAATTTTTCTTTGCCTAAGATTTTTTTTTAATTTTAAAAAAACGACTGGCAAGATAGCTTCATTTTTTTTTTCTTTTCTTTTCTTTTCTTTTTGGAGACGTGGTCTTCATCTGTCACCTAGGCTGGAGTGCAGTGGCACAATTTTGGCTTACTGCAACCTCGGCCTCCTGGGCTCAAGCGATCCTCCCACCTCAGGCCTACCCCAGGTAGCTGGGACCACAGGCAAGCACCACCACACCTGGAAAATTTTTGTATTTTTTCGTAGAGATGGGGTCTCTCTATGTTGCCCAGGCTGGTCTCAAACTCCTGGGCTCAAGTGATCCACCTGCCTCAATCTCCCAAAGTGCTGGGATTACATGTAGGAGCTGCCGCACCCAGCCAATCACTTAAATTTCCTAAAGTTATTTTAAGCTAGTTACAGAATATACAAAATAAAATAGCTCTTTTTTTCCCCTTTTACTTTATTTATTTATTTATTCAGTCAGAGTCTCGCACTGTCACCCAGGGTGGAGTGCAATGGCGCCATCTCAGCTCACTACAACCTCCGCCTCCCATGTTCAAACAGTTCTCCTGCCTCAGCCTCCCAAGCAGCTGGGATTACAGGCTAATTTTTTTTTGTATTTTTAGTAGAGACAGAGTTTCATTATGTTGGTCAGGTGGTTTCAAACTCCTGACCTCATGATCTGCCCGCCTCAGCCTCCCAAGGCGCAATCTCGGCTCACTGCAACCTCTGCTTCCTGGGTTCAAGCGATTCTCCCTCCTCAGCCTCCCAAGTAGCTAGGACCACAAGCACAAGTCATTGGGCCCAGCTAATTTTTGTGTTTTCAGTAGAGACAGGGTTTCACCATGTTGGCCAGGGTGTTCTCGAACTACTGAGCTCAAGTGATCTGCCTCCGTCAGCCTCCCAAAGTGCTGAGGTTACAGATGTGAGCCACTGCCCCCGGCAGATGATGTATTTTTAAGCACCTCTAGAATTACTCTATATTCAACAAATGACAAGCTGTTAAAGACCAAACATCAAAGTCTTCTCTGTGATATTATGGTTTGGGGGTGATTTTTTTCCAAAGGAGAAAAGTACAGATGGATAATAGTGTCTGTATTGAGTCTTCACAAATGAGATTCACTGAATTGTTTAAATAGCTAGCTAAATTCATTTGTTTTACTGTATTACTATAAGCTTATTGTAAGTAAAGTCATGTCAAGCCTCTGATGTTATTGAAATTCCAGTATGCTAAAATACAAAGTATTTTCATTGATGGAGAACTTTTAATGAAGACAGATAAGAAAATGTTTTATTTATGCCACTTCTGCATTTTAGGAAATAAACAGCAGCACAATAATACTTAGGTTGCTTAGTAAATTTTGGTGAATTGAGTTTTAAAAGGGACAAAAATGGTTATAAAAATTCCTGTTTTGCTAAGTAAAAAACTATGCAACTTTCTAAAATCTAGAAAGTTACAATTGGAGTGATAACACCGTAAAAGCACATTTTCCCTGTTAAAGTAATTAACACTTTTTGGTTTTAGGAATTGGAACGAGCATGGAGAGAATATGATAAGTTAGAATACGATGTAACTGTTACCAGGAACCAGATGCAAGAGCAGCTAGATCACCTTGGTGAAGTTCAGGTACAGAAATATAATATTCTTTATATTGTTTTAACTGTTTTTACTGGTACTGTACAATCCACCTTGTTAGATTTATGCATACCCTTAACAGTTTTTACATTATTGGCTACCTGAGACCTAGATTTGAATACTTTTAATGACAGGAATCTTACTATCTCACAAAGTAGACCATCCCCACTTGTTTAAGAGTTCTTTGTTCTGTTGGGCACATGATGAGCCCTGGAGTGCTCTGTGCTCCTAGCAGTCTCAGCTCTGCAGTTCCTAAAAACATGGTTTCATATCCTTTTACAAGTCCATCTGTGTCACTTGGTATTGAGATGTTGAATTATATGGATTTATCAAATAATGAATATTTTGTTTATATATATATGTTTTGTTTTGTTTTGTTTTTTGAGACGGAGTTTTGCTCTTGTTGCCCAGGCTGGAGAGCAGTGGCGCGATCTCGGCTCACTGCAACCTCTGCCTCCCGGGTTCAAGCGATTCTCCTACCTCAGCCTCCCAAGTAGCTGGGATCACAGGCATGTACCACCAAGCCCAGCTAATTTTGTATTTCTTTTTTTTTAGTAGAGATGGGGTTTCTCTATGTTGGTCAGGCTGGTCTCAAACTCCGGACCTCAGGTGATCCACCTGCCTCGGCCTCCCAAAGTGCTGGGATTACAGGCTTGAGCCACTGCGCCTAGCCATTATTTCATCCTTTTAATAAAATTATTCTAATCCTTTCTATATTAAATGTCTCTCATTTTGTGAAATTACATTTGGCCTGTTGACTTCACTGACATATTATTAGAATAGGGGAAGATACAGCACCATTTGCTATAAAGAATCTAGTTAATAAGCAAATAGATCTGACACCTAGTTCCAAGGGTTAGTTTTCTTATCTATGAAATAGAAATAATAATACTTGGCCGGGCATGGTGGCTCACACCTATAGTCCCAGCACTTTCGGAGGCTGAGGTAGGTGGATCACCTGAGGTCAGGAGTTCGAGACCAGCCTGGCCAACATGGCGAAACCTTGTCTCTACTATAAATACAAAAATTAGGTGTAGTGGCAGGCATCTGTAATCCCAGCTACTTGAGAGGCTGAGGCAGGAGAATCACTTGAACCCAGGAGGGGGGGGTGCAGTGAGCTGAGATCCCATGACTGCACTCCAGCCTGGGCAACATAGCAAGACTCTATCTCAAAAAAAAAAAAAAGAAAGAAAGAAAAAGAAATAATAATACTTAAAATGTTTCTCTGAGGAATGCAGATAATATATGTTCAAGAAAATAAAACTTACTTCATGCTTATGACCAATGTAAATTTGATCCTTTTAGTTGGAAATGTGTGGACTTAACAGACAGTGAATAAAAGATTAGTTAAGTTTGAGACCAACCAGCCTGACCAACATGATGAAACCCCATTTCTACTAAAAAAATACAACATTAGCCAGGATGACGAGGTCAGGAGCTCAAGACCAGCCTGGCCAAGATTGTGAAACCCCATCTCTACTAAAAATACAAAATGAGCTGAGCTTGGTGGCAAGCACCTGTAATCCCAGCTACTCGGGAGGCTGAGGCAGGAGAATTGCTTGAACCTTGGCAGTGGAGGTTGCAGGGAGCTATGATCGCACCATTGTACTCCAGCCTGGGCAACAAGGGTGAAGCTCCATCTCAAAAAAAAAAATAATTAGTAAGGTTGAATCAGAAATTCGGCTGCCCTCTATCTGGGCTGTCCAGCGTAGTACTGGCCACATGTAGTTGTTGGACATATGAAATGTGACTATTGTGACTATACAACTAAAACTGAACTTTCCGTTGTTTTTATGTTAACTATCTAAATTTATTTACTTATTTATTGAGTCAGGGTTTTGTTCTGTCACCCAGGCTGGAGTGCAGTAGCTTGATCCTAGGTGAAACCTTGAGCTCCTGGGTCCAAGTGATCCTCCTACCTCAGCCTTCCAAAGTGCTGGGATCATCAGCTGGGCACAATGGCTCATGCCTGTAATCCCAGCACTTTGGGAGGCCGTGGTGGGAGAATCAGTTGAGGCCAGAAGTTTGAGACCAGCCTGGCCAACGCGGTAAAACCCCACCTCTACTAAAAATACAAAAATTAGCTGGGCACCTGTGGTCCCGACTACTTAAGGCTGAGGCAGGAGAACCGCTTGAACCTGGGAGGCAGAGGTTGCAGTGATCCAAGATTGTGCCAGTGCACTCCAGCCTGAGTGATGGGCAAAAGTCCATCTCAAAAAAAAAAAAAAGAAAAGAAATCAGCTACAAAAATGAGATACTAAATACACTAGAAAAATAGCTATAAATACTTAAGATGTAACTAGAGGTCAGCAAACTTTCTGTAAAGGCCAGATGTGTCACTGTCACATATTTAATGTTTTTTGTTTTCTTACAACTTTTTTTTTTTTTTTTTTTTTAAGATGGAGTTTCACTCTTGTCACCCAGGCTGGTGTGCAGTAGCGTGATCTCTGCTCACTGTAACCTCCACCTCTCGGGTTCAGGTGATTCTCCTGCCTCAGCCTTCCTAGCAGCTAGGATTACAGGCATGTGCCACCACACCTGGCTAATTTTTAGTAGAGACAGGCTTTCACCATATTAGCCAGGCTGGTCTTGAACGCCTGACCTCTGGTGATCTGCCCGCCTCAGCCTCCCAAAGTGCTGGGATTACAGACATGAGCCACTGTGCCCAGCTATAACTTCTTAAAAATGTAAAATTTGTTCTTAACTCACAGGCCATACCAAAAGAGGCTGCAGGCCACAGAAATTTGCCAATCCCAGATTTAACCTACCAAAAAATATATTTATTATGAAAATTTAGTAACCTTATTATAGAATATAAGAGAAGACCTAAATTAATGGAGAAGTGTAATTGGTATACCATATTCATGGATGGTCTGATTTAACATCATCACAATGAAAATTCTTCCCATAAATGCAATTTTATTCCAACCAAATTTCCAGTAGAATTTTCTAAAGAAATTTCTTAAATGGTTCTAATATTTTTAAGGTATAATAAAGACCACAAGTAGTTAAGAAATTAAAAAAAAGGCCGGGCGCGGTGGCTCAAGCCTGTAATCCCAGCACTTTGGGAGGCCGAGACGGGCGGATCACGAGGTCAGGAGATCGAGACCATCCTGGCTAACATGGTGAAACCCCGTCTCTACTAAAAATACAAAAAACTAGCCGGGCGACCTGGCGGGCGCCTGTAGTCCCAGCTACTCGGGAGGCTGAGGCAGGAGAATGGCGTGAACCCGGGAGGCGGAGCTTGCAGTGAGCTGAGATCCGGCCACTGCACTCCAGCCTGGGCGACAGAGCGAGACTCCGTCTCAAAAAAAAAAAAAAAAAAAAAAAAATAAAAAAAAAATAAAAGAACTAAAAGTCATACTCTATGAATGGTGACATTGCATATACAGCCTTAGACCAGTTACATAACAACTCTGGGTCTCAGTTTCCGCAACTATAAAATAAACTAGTACCTACTCCTACCAGGTTATTATGAGGATAAATATGTTTATATTTTTGCAGCATGTAGAATGAAACCAGGCATATAAAGCACACTATATAAGTGTTTGTTAAATAAATAAGGAAACATAATGCAAAACTATAGTGTTAAACATGGTACAGGAAAAAAATAGACCAATGGAACAGAATAGAGAGTTTAACAGCAGACCATGAATATCCACAAAGCAGAGAGAGAAAGAGAGGGAATTGTTGAACAACATTTGGCTTTATCAAAGTTAAAGATTTACCCTCAATGAAGGCAACATAGACAAAGTAAAAAGATGACCTACTGGGAGGATGTATGTTTGACCTAAGAAATTCAACAAGGGGGCCGGGCGCGGTGGCTCAAGTCTGTAATCCCAGCACTTTGGGAGGCCGAGACGGGCGGATCACGAGGTCAGGAGATCAAGACCATCCTGGCTAACACGGTGAAACCCCGTCTCTACTAAAAAAATACAAAATCTAGCCGGGCGAGGTGGCGGGCGCCTGTA
>NW_016809129.1:2586015-2592836 GCF_001698545.2 Rhinopithecus bieti | reverse complement strand
TTTTGATTTGGAGAAATAGTCCATTAGAAAAAGATACAAAGAACATGAGTAACTAATCATACGAAAACTCAAATTACTAACAAGTGTTTGAAAAATAGTTCAAAGTTGGCCAGGCACAGTGGTGTATGCCTGAAATCCCAGCACTTTGGGAGTCCAAGTCAGACAGATCACTTGAGGTCAGGAGTTCGAGACCAGCCTGGCCAACATGACGAAACCTCATCTCTACTAAAATACAAAAAAAAATAGCTGGGCATGGTGTCACACACCTGTAATTCTAGCTACTTGGGAGGCTGAGGCAGGATTACTTGAACCCGGGAGGCAGAGGTTGCAATGATCATATATCTTTTAAATTTTATAAAAGTAATACATGTTGTATATAGATGTGCAAGGATTTGTTATTTATAGTGATCTTCCCATCCTCTGTGTCAGTATTGACATCTCTGGGCTGTCGTTGTGTTTGGCTCTTATGTGGGTACTTTCTTTTTTTTTGCTTTTTGATGCTTCCAGGCTGTAGCTTGGAAAACTAGGTAACTTAGGTTATGTAGTGCCTTTTTGAAGCAGCATTAGTCCATAGTCTTTAGGCTTATAGAATTTTTTGCTTGAGTTTTTTCTTTTTCATTTTCTTTTAATTTTTTTAATCTTTTGATCAACTCCCAAGTGCTTGGAAGACTTTGAAAACATATTTCTTTTTTTCCCCCCTGTGACAGAGTCTCGCTCTGTCACCTAGGCTGGAGGACAGCGGCACAATCTTAGCTCATTGCAACCTCTTCCCCCAGGCTCAAGTGATTCTCTCACCTCAGCCTCCCAAGTAGCTGGGACGACAGACGTACACCACCCCGCCCAGCTAAATTTTTGTATTTTTGGTAGAGATGGGGTTTTCTGTGTTGCCCAGGGAGGTCTTGGACTCCCGAGCTCAAGCAATCCGCCCACCTCAACCTCCCAAAGTGCTGGGATTATAGATGTGAGCCACTGTGCCTGGCTGAAAACATATTTCTACCCCTTAGAGGACTTTTATAGCATATTGATGCAATACTGATTATATCCTAGTATCTATACTCATTAATAACTGATACTCAGTGAAAAAATACTGTTCTAGGCAATGTGACAGTTTTTGTATGTCATTGCCTATTTTTAAAAATAAAGTTAAATTCCTAGAATAGTGTTTATTATTATCCAGAATGGTGTTATTATTACCCAATTTATGAATAAGAGTCATAGAATTCTAACAGAATCTCAGAGAAAACCAATGTAATCTTATTTTGTTTTCAGTTAGTTACTGTATTTAACCTGAGGGCATGATATGGAATATTGAAAGAAAATTGGCCGGGTGTGGTAGTTCATGCCTGTAATCCCAGCACTTTGGGAGGCCGAGGTGAGCAGATCACCTGAGGTCAGGAGTTCGAGACCAGCCTGGCCAACATGGTGAAACCCCGTCTCTACTAAAAATACAAAATTAGCCGGGTGTGGTGGCGCATGTCTGTAATCCCAGCTACTCAGGAGACTGAGGTGGGGCAATCACTTGAGCCCGGGAGGTGGAGGTTGCAGTGAACTGAGATTGTGCCATTGCACAAAAATACAAAAATTATGGCATTCGCCTCTAATCGCAGCTACTCAGGAGGCTGAGGCAGCAGAATCACTTGCGCCCAGGAGGCAGAGGCTGCAGTGAACTGAGAGCTTGCCACTGCACTCCAGCCTGGGCGACAGAGCAAGACTCCGTCTCAAAAAAAAACAAATACATTTAAACTCTGTCAGTCAAAACTCATCTTGATATGTTTTGTTAGTTGTCCCTTTGTTGTTGTTTTTATGTTCTAGAACCTAGGAAGTTAGTATACCTTCCATTTCTCACCCGTTCCCCAATGCCCCGCCATGTCTCCCCCTCCCAGAAATTATTTTTTCTTTTGGGGTTTGTTTCTGCTCTGTTTCCATTCTCTCTGTTTTATTTTCCATTTTGGTCCCTTTTAATCAAGATGCCTTCCTGGGATCGTAAATAATGCAAGACAAAGCTTATTGGAAAGATTTAAAATAGTGTATTTAAGTATGAAAATTAAATATTTTTCTTTCTCTGCTCAGTCTTTTATATTTGCCACTGGAATTGCAAAATTGGGAGAGTCACATCAATCATATTAAATATTCATAACACTTAATTCACTGCAATTTGCATTTTTAAAATAGAATTTATATAATTAATATATAATCATTTAACTTCAGTAAATGATTTTTTTTCTTATATATGGTCTATCCATTTTTACTGATAGACGGAATCAGCAGGAATTCAGCGTGCACAGATTCAGAAAGAACTTTGGCGAATTCAAGATGTCATGGAAGGGCTGAGTAAACACAAGCAGCAAAGAGGTACTACAGAAATAGGTAAATTAGCTTTGCATTTTATTTTGTGACTGACCACAGTGTTACAGTCATGCGTCAGTTGGTGACAGATTAGGTTCTGAGAAATGCATTATTAAGTGATTGTGTTGTGCAATCAGAGTGTACTGAAACAAACCTAGTTGTATGGCCTACTATGCACCTAGGCTATGTGATATAGCTTATTGCTCCCAGGTTGCAAACCTGCACAGCATGTGACTGTGCTGAATACTGTAGACAGTTGTAACACAATGTTATTTGTATATCCAAACAGGAAAGGTAATGTGTTATACTATGACATGAGGGCAACAACTAGGCAATAGATATTTCTCACCTCTGACTGGGTGCAGTGGCTCATGCCTGTAATGCCATCATTTTGGGAGGCTGAGGTGGGCAGATCACCTGAGGTCAGGAGTTCAAGACCAGCTTGGCCAACATGGTGAGACCCTGTCTCTACTAAAAATACAAAAAAAATTAGCCAGGCATGGTGGCGCATGTCTATAGTCCCAAATACTCAGAAAGCTTAGATAGGAGAATCACTTGAACCCGGGAGGTGGAGGTTGCAGTGAGCCAAGATCATGCCACTTTATTCCAGCATGGGCAACAGAGGGAGACTGTCTCAAAAAAAAAAAAAAAGAGATATTTCTCAGTTGCATTATAATCATATGGGACCACTGTCGTATATGTAGTCTGTTGCTGACCAAAACATTGGTATGTGGCACATGACTGAATGTCTAAATGGAATGATACATATAATTCAGTTTCTTTTGTTATTTTAATGCATTTTTCTGAACAGGCACTCTTATCAGAGCACAGATTTATAAAGTAAAAAGCGAAAGCTCTATCAACCACACCTAAACAAAACTAATTACTGTCTTGTGTGTATAATTATTAATACCCACAATGTTTACACTTTAGAAGTTTTATCCCCACAAGAACTGGGATCTTCCTATATCCGTTTTTCAATAATTTGCTTTTTTCTCCATAACGATACAGTATAATATAAGAATCCATTGTATAAGGGAACTGTAATTTATTTATCCATTTCCATATTGATGGATAATGTATGTTGTTTTCAGAGTTTTTTATTTTTGCTGTCATAAGCCATGCCGTAATGAACATTATTAATATATACAACTAAACACCTATGTTAGTGCTTAATAGATTTCAAAAGGTGAGAAATAAGCGCACATTTTCCATTTTGATAGCTGCAGCCAAATTGCCCTCCTGAAGGATTAAATTATGTTAATACCAGTAATGTCTGAGAAAACCCACTTGCCCATACTTTTGTTTAAATATTTGTTGCTTTCTTAATGTAATTGGTTTCCAATTCTGAAAACAATAAGTGAATGATTAGAAACTGAAGACTTCATTTAAAATATGTGAAATGGGCCAGGCGCAATGGCTCATGCCTGTAATCCCAGCACTTTGGGAGGCCGAGGCAGGTGGATCACTTGAGGTCAGGAGTTCAAGACCAGCCTGGCCAACATGACAAAACCCTGACTCTACTAAAAAAAAAAAAAAAAATTGGCCAGATGTGGTGGTACACACCTGTTGCCCCAGCTACTTGGAAGGCTGAGACAGGAGAATCACTTGAACCTGGGAAGTGGAGGTTGCAGTAAGCTGAGGTCATGCCACTGCACTCCAACCTGGGCAACAGAGTGAAAAACAATTTTAAAAAAAAAGGCCTGGTGTGGTGGCTCACGCCTCTAATCCCAGTACTTTGGGAGGCAGAGACAGGTGGATCATGAGGTCAAGAGTTCAAGACCAGCCTGGTCAATGTGGTGAAACCCCATCTCTACTAAAAATACAAAAATTAGCCAGGCATGGTGGCGTGCACCTATAGTCCCAGCTACTCGGGAGGCTGAGACACAAGAACCACTTGAACCTGTCAGGCAGAGGTTGCAGTGAGCCGAGATCTTGCCACTGCACTCTAGCCTGGGCGACAGAACAAGACTCTGTCTCAAATAAATAAATAAATAAATAAATAAGAATAAAAATAAATTTAAAAAAATAAAATACATGAAATGAAGTTGTTCTTTTTTTGGCTGGGCGTGGTGGCTCATGCCTGTAATCCCAGCACTTTCAGAGGCCGAGGCAGGTGAATCACTTAAGGTCAGGAGTTCAAGACCAGCCTGACCAACATGGTGAAACCCCATCTCTACTAAAAATAAAAAAATTAGTTGGGCGTGGTGGTGCACACCTGTAGTCCCAGCTACAAGAGGCTGAGGCACAAGAATTGCTTGAACCTAGGAGGCGGAGGTTGCAGTGAGCCAAGATCACGCCACTACGCTCTAACTTGGGCAACAGGACAAGACTTCATTTCAAAACAGCAAAAGAAATTGTTCTTTCTTCTATAGTATTAGAAAGATATGTTTAATATAGTTACGTTTTCTAATATTTCTAGGTATGGTAGGATCAAAGCCTTTCTCAACAGTTAAGTACAAAAGTGAGGTAAGTTTGGATTGTTTTTCTAATTATAAATTACTTTTAATGCTTAAGACATGAACTAGAAGTAATTGTCTAATCTTAATAACAAAAATATTTTTTAAATATATTGAACAGATATTGTTTTAATCTTGAAATTTTATTGAATCAGTAATTTGGTGCTTCTAATACATAATTTTCTTCCCTTTTAATGCAAAAAAATGGAATCTCTGCTTTTATCTATGTTAGAATTTTAACATTGTCATACTTTTTCTAATCTAAGTAATGTTTGAATACTTAACATTGTTTCTTATACTATGTAAAATTTATAGGATGATTGATAGATAAGTTGGCTGTGTGTCATGCATAGCATAAAGAAATTATAACTACAAAGAGATACTGTCAACCTAACCAAAAGAGTCTATTATTTTGAATTTTGTATAAAAGCCAGTCAAAGAGATAACTTTTTTTTTCCTCTCTTAAAAACTGGGGGGCCAGATACAGTGGTTCATGCCTGTAATCCCAGCACCTTAGGAGGCCAAGGCAGGAGGATGTCTTGAGTCCAGGAGTTTGAGACCAGCCTGGTAAACATAGCAAGACCCCCGTCTCTATAAAACATTAAAAAATTAGCCAGACATGGTGTGCCTGTTGGTCCCAGCTACTTGGGAAGCTGAGCTAGGAGGGTCCCTTGAGCCCAGGAGTTCAAGGGTGCAATGAGCTATATATGATCAAATCACTGCAATATAGCGAGACCCCATCTCTACCAAATAAATAAATAGATAAATGGTGAATATATAGGAATAGGATTTTAAAATCAGTTCTTTCCTTCTAGTTTTAAAATGAAACCCAGTAGTTTTAAATAGTAATCTCTTTCAATGTTGAGCTTCAGTGTGAAGCTAACCTATATGTTACAGGAAAGAATCAGATGTAATTACATGTTAAATTCCAATTATTGGCTATGATAAAAATTTTTGATTTTACTTTTCATTATTAGACTTTTGGCTTGGCAGTGTCCCTTTTAGTATCTTAAAGTAAATTTAAGTTAATATACCATTGCAAAGAATTTAGATATGCTTAATTCAATCTGCTTATCTAAATAAGGTGACTGTTCTACAATCTTTAGGAAGAGGAAGTAGTCCCACCTCGTCCTCCACTTCCTCGGTCCTATGACTTTACAGAGCAGCCTCCCATAATCCCCCCTCTGCCCAGTGATAGCAGCTCCTTGCTCTGTTATAGCAGGGGCCCAGTTCATCTGCCTGAAGAAAAGAAGATGTATCAAGTTCAAGGATATCCAAGAAATGGATCTCACTGTGTAAGTGGCTGAAATAGCCACAGAATAATCAATCATACCTGTCCTCTCATTTTTGAAAATTAATTTATTTTCCATTCAAACTTTTTTTATTATAACCTTTATAACCTCATTTTAGCCAGCAGTTTTGATTTATATGTAACTTCATCATTTGTGTCTTTCCTGTTTTGGTTTTGCTATTCTCATTTTAATATTTTATAATTTTAATATTTTATAATTTCATAGCATTTTCATATTTTCATAAAGTGGTATCTTTGGCCATGATGAAGCAGCCATATTTTAGATATACCATTTCAGGATATTGGAGGCAAAATTATACCTTCAGATCAGAAAGAAGGGATAAGGAAAAGACCGTTACTAGGAATGGTAAAGGGGCTGGGATGTGGGCATTTTGGTCTAGAAAAACTACTCAAAGATGTAGATGTTGCCAAGGAGAGAAGTCACCCCTAAAAATGGGAAATACGTTTAGGGTTAAGCAAATAATGTAGGATATAATAAGCAAAGAGAATAAGGAAATAAGAATTGAGCTAATTTGAGAACAACAAAATGTCTATGACAGGAATTTTAGTGCTGGGATGAGCCTCACTTATACCACCTTGTGAATGAAAATGTATTGAATTGGTCGGGCGCGGTGGCTCAAGCCTGTAATCCCAGCACTTTGGGAGGCCGAGGCGGGCGGATCACGAGGTCAGGAGATCGAGACCATCCTGGCTAACACGGTGAA
>NW_016809129.1:2575208-2585886 GCF_001698545.2 Rhinopithecus bieti | reverse complement strand
TATAGTTATTTTAGCCCTCAATTATTCCATGATAAAATGTGACTTTGTTCCTAAGAGAAACAGAAATACTCTTTTTTTGTTTTGTTTTGTTTTGTTTTGTTTTGTTTTGTTTTGTTTTGTTTTGAGACAGGGTCTTAACTCTTGCCCAGGCTGGAGTGCTGTGGAGCAATCTCGGCTCACTGCAAGCTCCACCTCCTGGGTTCAAGTGATTTTCCTGCCTCAGCCTTCAGAATGGCTGGGATTATAGGCACACACCACCATGCCCAGCTAATTTTTGTATTTTTGGTAGAGACAGGGTTTCACCATGTTGACTGGGCTGGTCTCAAACTCCTGGCCTCAGGTGATACCCCCACCTTGGCCTCCCAAAGTGCTGGGATTACAGGTGTGAGCCACTGTGCCCAGCCAGAAATATTCTTAATATTAAAACAAAGTTTTGCCACTTTAAAATTTCTCAAATTTCTTCTTTCCATGTAGTTGTGACATAGGTATTATTTGTGTTATATCCCAAATGGCTCACTAGGGCTACTAACTTTTAGAGTTTGATTTGTGTCTTTAGCAGTAAACATTTTAAAAGGAACTGTTAGCGGCTTTTTGGAGTAATTACATTTCTTCCTTTCAAGGGTCCAGATTATAGACTCTACAAGAGTGAACCAGAGTTAACAACAGTGGCAGAAGTTGATGAATCTAATGGAGAAGAAAAATCAGAACCTGTTTCAGAGATAGAAACTTCAGTTGTTAAAGGTCAGCATTTGTAATATGTTATACCTCTTGTTTTTTGTTTCTGAAGACAATTTGCTGCTAAAATAGCAGTAAATTCCATTTACATGTTGACTCATATATGAGTCCAACCCTTTATCTGAAACCTTTGGACTCTGATGAATTTCTAAATTAAGAAATTTTCAGATATTGAAAGATAAAATGGCCCATAAATGATATATGTCATCTCAGCTAGGTATGAGGCAGCACCCTTTTTTTAAACACTATTTCTACAATAGTCATTCCAAGTGGCATAAATAAATGCTAAAAATAAAAGCATTAGCTGGGCGTAGTGGCAGGTGCCTGTAATCCCAGCTACCCAGGGGGCTGAGACAGGAGAATCGCTGGAACCCAGGAAGTGGAGGCTGCAGTGAGCCGAGATCGCACCACTGCACTCTGGCCTGGACAACAGAGCGAGACTTTGTCTCAAATAAATAAAAATAAAAGACATCACATCAGATTAGGTTTTACTAAGAAATGAGTTTATGCCAAACTTTAAAGTTTTCCATTTCTTGGGAGAGTTTTGTTGTTGTTGTTGTTGTTGTTTTCTGTTTCTGGTGATGTTGATGTTTTCTGTTTCTGGTTGTGGTGGTGGTGGTTCTTGTTGTTGTTGTTGTTTGTGATTGGGTCTCCTCGCTCTGTCACCTGAGCTGCTGTACTGCAGCAAACATGGCTCACTGTAACCTCGACCTCCCAGACTCGGTGATCCTCCCACTTCAGCCTTCCAAGTAGCTGGGACCACAGGCACACACCACCATACGCAACTAATTTTTTAAGTATTTGTAGAGACAAGGTGTTGCTGTGTTGTCCGAGCTGGTCTTGAACTCTGGGGATCAAGCAGTCCTTCCACCTCAGGATTACAAGAATATGCCAGCACACCTGGACAGGGTCTTTTCTGTGTGTGTGTGTTTAAAATTATGCATAAGGCATTGATGGCCTTACACAAAATTTTTACACAATTTTTACACAATTTCTACAAATTTGTAGAATTGTAAATTTTTACACAATTTCTACAAAGTAAATTCTAAAATAATATTTCTGTAAAGTATACTCTGATTTTGTTCTTAATGCTGGTCATTTTTCTAGAAGGTAATTGCATAAAGAAAAGAGTAGAGAGAGAACTATCCTAGATTAAAAAGATAGATAGACTGGGTGTGGTGACTCATGCCTGTAGTCCCAGCACTTTGGGAGGCCGAGGCAGGCGGGTCACCTGAGGTCAGGAGGTCAACAACAACAGCAACAACAACCAGAAACAGAAAAAAAAAAAAAAACTCTCCCAGGAAATGGAAACTCTGCCAGTCTGGCCAACATGGTGAAACCCCATCTCTACTAAAAGTACAAAAGTTTGGCTGGGCATGGTGGCTCGTGCCTATAATCCCAGCACTTTGAGAGGCCAAGGTGGGCGGATCATGAGGTCAGGAGTTCAAGACCAGCCTGACCAACATGATGAAACCCCGTCTCTACTAAAAATAGAAAATTAGCTGGGTGTGGTTACATGTGCCTGTAATCCCAGCTACTCAGGAGGCTGAGGCAGGAGAATCACTTGAACCAGGGAGGCAGAGGTTGCAGTGAGCAGAGATCATGCTACTGCACTCCGGCCTGGGCAACAGAGTAAGACTCCGCCTCAAAAAAAAAATAAATAAATAAAAGAAACCCTGTCTCTACTAAAAATACAAAAAATTAGCTGCACGTGGGTGACACACACCTGTAGTCCCAGCTACTCAGGAGGCTGAGGCAGGAGAATCACTTTAACTTGGGAGGCGGAGGTTGCAGTGAGCCAAGATCATGCCATTGCACTCCAGCCTGGGTGACAGAGTGAGACTCCATCACACACACACAAAAATAACGGATAGATACATCGCAGTGTTTGAAACTTGATTGGACCATGGTTTAAAAGAAGAATATCTAAAGTAGGACAATTATGGAAATTTAAACATGTTCTAGATATTAGCTAGTAGTGTGATCGTGATATTGTCGTTATGTAGTAGAATGTAGTATGTGAATTCTGAAACACTTAGGACAAAAGCATCTGCCACTTTTAAAGGATTCACCAAAAAGAGTGTGTATGTATTTATGCAGAGATAACGCAAGTGTGACAAAATGTAAAACTGTTTAGAAAAATTAATGCTTATCATAATCCACTGGACTGATTTTGTAGTCTGCTACAAACTTTACTCAGTAAAGTTTGAAAAACACCTAAGTGAAGCCAGGCGCAGTGGCTCACGCCCATAATCCCAGCATTTTGGGAGGCCAAGGCGGGCGGATCACAAGGTCAGGAGTTCAAGACCAGCATGGCCAACATGGCGAAACCCCGTCTTTACTAAAAATACAAAAATTAGCCAGGTGTGGTGGCAGGCACTTGTAATCCCAGCTACTCAGGAGGCTGGGGCAGGAGAACCGCTTGAACCAGGAGGTGGAGGTTGCAGTGAGTCAAGATCGTGCCACTGCACTCCAGCCTGGACAATGCCCCCCTCTCAAAAAAAAAAAAAAAAGAAAAAAAGAACACCGAAGTGGTAGTAATTCTATGAAAAGTAATAGCTTTTTTCATAGTTGGAATATTTTTCTAGGTTATCTAATGTCATTTTTTAATTTAAAAATACTGGCATCTTGAAAATTTAATATTTATACACCTTTTCTTTGTCATCCTAATCCTGTCTCCTTATTCAAAGTCTTTTTTTTCTTTTCTTTTCTTTTTTTTTTTTGAGACAGGATCTCACTGTCGGCCCAGGCTGGAGTACAGTGGTGCGATCATGGCTCACTGTAGCCTCCTTCCTCCTCAGCCTGCCAAGTAGCTGAGACTACACACGTGTACCACCACACCTGGCTAATTTTTGTATTTATTGTAGAGACAGGGTTTCACCGTGTTGCCCAGGCTTGTCTCAAACTCCTAGGCTCAAGCAGTCTGCCTTCCTCAGCCTCCTAGAGTGTTGGGATTACAGGCATGAGCCACCACACCTGGCCACAACAAAGACTTTAAAGGGGCTGGGAGCGATGGCTCATACCTGGAGCAATGGCTCATACCTGTAATCTCAGCACTTTGGGAGGGCAAAGCAGATGGATTGCTTGATCCCAGGAGTTCAAGACCAGCCTGGGCAACATAACCAGACCCCTCTCTATTTTATGAAGTAAAAATGTATCTGGCTTTTTTTTAATCATACAGCTATTTGACAACAATAGCATATAAATGAGGAGGAAGTTTATTAATATTAATATGCTTTAACATCTTTGTTTTGTTCTGAATCATGGTAATGATCTTGATTAACTTTAGACTTTCTTAAGTTTAAGTATGCATGCTAGGGTATAGGATAAAAGAAATTGTCGAGGCTGCAGAGAGCTGCGATCGTACCACTTACACTTCAGCCTGAACAACACAGCAAGACTCTCGAAGGAGAGAAAGATAATCCAAAAAAGAAAAGAAACTGGAGAAAATGCAAAGCAAAAAAAATACATTGTTATAAATAAATCTAAATACATTGGCAATTACAACAAATATAATTGGACTGAATGCTTCACTTAAAAAGATTGGCCAAGGCAAGGCGCAGTGGCTTCCACCTGTAATCCCAACACTTTGGGAGGCCAAGACGGGCAGATCACCTGAGGTCAGGAGTTCCAGACCAGCCTGACCAACATGGTGAAACCCTGTCTCTACTAAAAAGACAAAATTAGCCAGGCGTGGTGGCGTATGCCTGTTAATCCTAGTTACTCAGGAGGCTGAGGCAGGAGAATCGCTTGAACACAGGAAGCAGAAATTACAGTGAGCCGAGATCGTGCCATTGCACTCCAACCTGGGCAACAAGAGCGAAACTCCATCTCAAAAAATAAAAAAATAAAAAAGACTGGCTGGGCCTAGCGGCACATGCTTGTAATCCCAGCACTTTGGGAAGCCGAGGCAGGAGGATTGCTTGAGCCCAGGAGTTCGAGACCAGCCTGGGCAACGTGGCAAGATCCTGTCTCTACAAAAAAATAAATTAACCAGGCGTGGTAGTGCATGCCAGTAGTCCCTCCTACTCAGGAGGCTGAGGTGGGAGGATCACTTGAGCCCAGTAGGCAGAGGTTGCAGTGAGCCGAGATCGTGCCATTTGCACTCCAGCCTGGGCGACAGAGCAAGACTCCATCTCAAAAAAAAAAAAAAAAATACAGAAGAGAAAGTGAAAATGATCACCTATAGTTAGCTATTGTTAACATTGTTTGTGGATGCTTTGAGGCAATATTGTATGATTTTTTAAAAGCCAAGCAGAAATTAAGGACATTTAAGTTGAACTAACATGTTAGGATGATGATAGAGATGTATCAGTATGACAAAGAAGGCTTTTGTGTGTGTGTGTGTGTAATAGAGATGGGTCTGTGTTGAGCAGGCTGGTCTCAAACTCCTGGCCTGAAGTGATCCTCACATCTCAGCCTCCCAAAGTGCTAGGATTATAGGCAATGAGCCATGGCACCTGACCAAAAGAGGGCATTTTATAATTAATGTTCTTAAAAATGTCATCAGTTAATCTGTACAATTTTTTCTTATCTTTTTTCTTTGTTTTTGTTTTAAGGAGACAAGTTCTCACTTGCTTTGTTGCCCAGGCTGGAGTGCAATGTTGCAATCTCAGCTCACTGCTGATCCTCTCACCTCAGCCTCCTGAGTAGCTGGGACTATAGGTGTGCACCTCCACACCCACCTAATTTTTTTTTTTCTTTTCAATTTTGTGGAGGCAGGGTCTCACTATATTACCCAGGCTGATCTGAAAATCCTGAGCTCAAGTGATCCTCCCGCCTCAGCCTCCCAAAATGCTAGGATTACAGCCATGAACAGAATTTTATTTTTAAATGTAACCCTAAATTTATCTGGTGGTATCATTGACTGACTTTGACTCTTTTTATTTATCTATTTATTTATTTATTTATTTATTTATTTATGAGGCAGAGTCCTCTCTGTCACCTAGGCTGGAGTGCAAGGACACGATCTCAGCTCACTGCAAGCTGCACCTCCTGGGTTCAAGCAGTTCTCCTGCCTCAGCCTCCTGAGTTGCTGGGATTACAGGCACCTGACACCATGCCTGGCTAATTTTTGTATTTTTTATAGTAGAGACAGCATTTCACCATGTTGGCTAAGCTGGTCTCGAACACCTGGCTTCCAGTGATCCGCCTGCCTCAGCCTCCCGAAGTGCTGGGATTACAGGCGTGAGTCACCACACCCAGCCTGACTCTTTTTAAATAAATTTGCTTTCTGATTTGAAAAAGTGTGAGAAATTAAGTAAGTTAAAAGAAAGCAATGCTGGAAAAAAGATGTTTTGTAGAACTTACTGCTGTTTTAATTTTTAGGTTCCCACTTTCCTGTTGGAGTAGTCCCTCCGAGAACAAAATCACCAACACCCGAATCTTCAACAATAGCTTCATATGTAACCTTGAGGAAAACTAAGAAGATGATGGATCTAAGAACGGTATTTAACTGGAAATTAATGTCTAGAAAGATTCTCAGACCTATTTATTGCTTTCTTACATGTTTTCATTTTCAGTGTCTTATCAAATTTATTTTGCATACTCGAAGAAAACTTAGTAATCTTATTCTTAAAATTTCGTTTAAAGAATTAGCACATCAGAGGACAGACCTAGTCAATACCTAATTTAAGTTTCTTTTGATCAGCCTAGACGTGGAGTCATAGTCGTAGTCCACGATTTGTGGAATCTGTTCTCTAATCACTGTACTACACTCCTCGATGCCTCTAAGAATTTTCTCGATGAGAGGTATAGATATGTCCTGTGGCCATCCAAAAGTTAACGAATTTTCTAGCTATCATGAGGTTGCAGGGCCTTTTAGCTATGGTATTAATAGCTTTAGAGTTTGCCAATCCTCTGGTTACTCTGAGAAATGTGAGTTGGGACTGGAAAATAAATCCTATATTTTACATTTTCATCTGAGATTCATTTAATTCGAACTCTAAACCAGTCTTGTTGGTTCTTTGGAAAATGCTGAGAATACTTAACTCCTTTTCTTTAAGTATTCTCTAGAAGTTCAGGCTGCAAAAATACTTCCACTTTTTATCTTTGTAAATACTCTACCTATTTGGTATGAGATAATTTGAAGCTATAAGACAAGACTGAAAGGTACTAGATATAAGATATATGGCTAGTCTTTTTTTTTTTTTTTAATGGATAGGGTTTCACTTTGTCTCCTGGGCTGAAGTGCAGCGGCATGATCATAGCTCACTGCAGCCTCCAACTCCTGGACTCAAGGGATCCTCTCACCCCAGCCTCCTGGCTAGCTGGGACAATAAGCATGTACCACCATACTTGGCTCATTTTTTTTTTTCTTTTTTATTAGTAGTGACGGGGTCTCACTCTTGCCTGGGCTAGCTATTCTTCAAAGATATTAAAGCACAGCTACAAAGTATATGCCAAAAAACTCGGCGGCATTGATATATAAGAAATGTAATGTTTTCAGTTAGTACGAAATTATAAAGATCCATAGAAATCATTATCATGGAATAAAGATAATGTATCAGCATTAACATTAATGGTCATGATTCTGAAATACTATTGTTTGTTCAGAGAGTTAGGCATTTTTTACAGATTGGAAGATTTCATTGGAAATGGTAAAGCTAAAATAACAAGTCTACAGAAAAAGGACTACAAAGAGTGCATTTTAAAATCAAGCAGAGGCCAGGTGCTGTAGCTCACACCTGTAATCCCAGCACTTTGAGAGGCCTAGGCAGGCAGGCAGATCATTTGAAGTCAGGAGTTCAAGACCAGCCTGGCCGACATGGTAAAACCCTGTCTCTACTAAAAATCCAAAAATTAGGTAAGTGTGGTGGCAGGCGCCTGTAGTCTCAGCTACTCAGGAGAGTATCAGTTGAACCCAGGAGGCAGAGATCGCATTGAGTCAAGATTGCACCACTGCACTCCAGCCTGGGCAAGACAGTGTGAAACTCTGTCTCAAAAAAAACAAAAACACAAATATAAAATCAAGCAGAAAGATACTAGCAGGTTTAGGCCAGTCATAGTAGCTCATACCTATAATTCCAGCACTTTGGGAGGCCAGGTCTGGAGGATTGCTTGAGCCCAGGAATTCAAGACTAGCCTGAGCAACATAAGGAGACCCCATCTCTACAAAACTTACCAAAAAAAATTAGCCAGGCATAGTGGCCAGTACCTATGGTCTCACCTGCTCAAGAGATTTGAGCATGGGAGGGTAAGGTGAGCCATGATCGCCCCACTGCACCCCAACCTGGGCAACAGAGCGATAGCCTGTCTCAAAAAATAAATAAATAAAATCACAAGGAAGGGAAAATATATTTTACCATTTATTAAGTGGAAAGAGTTCATCATAAAGATTTTCATCCTCATCATCTTCACATTGACTGGGTGGAAGAAGAGGAAGTTGTTTTTTTTGGGGGGTTTTCTTTTTTTTTTTTTTTTTTTCTGGAGACCGAGTGTCTCCCTGTCACCCAGGCTGGAGTGCAGTGGTGCAATCTCGGCTTACTGCAACCTCTGCCTCCCGGATTCAAATGATTCTCTTGCCTCAGCCTCCCGAATAGCTGGAACTACAGGTGCCCGCCATCACACCCGGCTGATTTCTATATTTTTAGTGGACGAAGGGTTTCACCATGTTGGCCAGGCTGGTCTCTAACTCCTGACCTCGTGATGATCCGCCCGCCTCAGCCTCCGAAAGTGCTGGGATTACAGGTGTGAGCCACCATGCCCAGCAATGGAGTTGTTCTTACTGTCTCAGGAGTGGCAGAGGCAAAAGAGGTAGAAGTAGGAGAGGCAGGCACACTTGGTGTAACCTTTATTAAAAACAGTCCTCATATAAATGGACTTCTGCAGCTCAATCTTGTGTTGTTCAAGGAACAACTGTATGTATATGTGTGTATATATATGTGTGTGTGTATATATATGTGTGTGTGTATATATATGTATGTATGTATGTATATGTATACTTCATTAAGCGTTTTCAAATATGACTGATTTATAGAAAATAAGTGTTTTCATAGTTTTATTACTGATGAGAAAGAAAATATCTAGGGGTGTTTGCTCTATTTGTCTTTTCACGGTAAATGTATAACTTAAAACATTACATTTTCATCAAAATAAAAGAAATCTGTAATATTTAGACACGTGCCCCTGGTTTTCTCCTCGTTTGAGTTTTATGCAGCTTTCTGTTTCAGGGTCATGGGACTGGCTTACTCCAGAGCTACCATATTCTTTCTATTTTTTTTTTTTTCTTTTTGAGACAGACTCTCACTCATTGCCCAGGCTGGCACAATCTCTCAGTTCACTGCAACCTCTGCCTCCCAGTTCAAGTGATTCTCCCACCTCAGCCTCCTGAGTAGCTGGGACTACTGGCATGAGCCACCATACCTGGCTAATTTTTTTTGTACTTTTGTAGAGATGGGTTTTCGCCATGTTGGCCAGGCTGGTCTTGAACTCCTGACCTCAAGTGATCCACCTGCCTCAGCCTCCCAAAGTGCTGGGATTATAGGCATGAGCCACTGTACCCAGCCTGCCGTGCCCTTTTATGGTGGGGGTGGTGGTGTTTTTTGTTTTACCCAGATTTTCTGGAACTGAATTATGGGGGTTGGTTGGTTGGTTTGAGATGGGGTCTGGTTCTGTCGCCCATTCTGGAGTGCAATAGCACGATCTCAGCTCACTGCAACCTCCACCTCCTGGGCTCAAACCATCCTTCTACATCAGCCTCCCAAGTAGCTAGGACTATAGGCGTATACCACCACACCTGCCTGGCTAATTTTTGTATTTTTGGTAGAGATGGATTTTCACCATATTGCCCAGGCTGGTCTCAAACTCCTGGGCTAAAGCAATCCACCCACCTCAGGCTCCCAAAGTGCTGGGATTACAGGTGTGAGCCACCGCTCCTGGCCCATATACTTTTTTTTTTTAAGACAAAAAAAAGAAACAAAACTTTTTGGTCCTCTTTTGTCTCTCCTCCCTTATAATATCTTCTCTCTTTTTCTTTCTGTCATTGACCATACCTCACCAATTACCAGTTAAGGATCAAGTAGCAATTTCATGTGCCTTTCTGGAGATACCGAAATGACACTCAAAACCTCCTCTTGTGATTTTGAAAACAAAATAAATAAATGCACTTTACAAAATTTTTTATTCCATCATACTTTTCAAAAGTTTTCATCTATGTATTGATAGTTCATTTTTACATTGAAGGAAAGACCAAGAAGTGCAGTGGAACAGCTGTGTTTGGCTGAAAGTACTCGACCTAGGATGACGGTGGAAGAGCAAATGGAAAGAATAAGAAGACATCAACAAGCGTGCCTGAGGGAAAAGAAAAAAGGATTCAATGTTATTGGTGCTTCAGACCAGTCACCCTTACAAAGCCCTTCAAATTTAAGGGATAATCCATTTAGGACTACTCAGGTATATGAATTGCATTTGATTATTCTTTTGTGTAAATCTCACTGAATTTTGGAATCAGAGTTACATGATTGATGGGTCTTAAAAGGTCTGCAGTATGGATAGTTATTTTATATTATTTAATTCTTGTAATAATAAGCTAAAACAGCTAAGTAAAATGTAAATCACCCTGAGTTCAAGAGACCAGAGCTAAACTACATGTTGGATGGCCGTGGACCAGTTGTGGACTTAATGTCTTCAACTGTACGGTGATGATACAGCTGCCCAGACACTAAGAAAATAAAAGGGTTTTCAACAAATGTAAAATGCTATGCAGGTTACCAAGATAGTCCCCAATTCCCCTCTCAATAAAATGTGTATTGCTTTGTGTCCTAATTTAACATGACCTAAATTGTAGCAGGAGAGAGCTTCTAAATAAAGTTCCAAGTGTGCTGTCCATCACCTCTCAACTTAAAAAGGCTTGGCCGGGCGCGGTGGCTCAAGCCTGTAATCCCAGCACTTTGGGAGGCCGAGGCGGGCGGATCACAAGGTCAGGAGATTGAGACCATCCTGG
>NW_016809129.1:2569190-2572299 GCF_001698545.2 Rhinopithecus bieti | reverse complement strand
AAAAAAAAAAAAAAAAAAAAAAGAATGTTAATATTCTTAATATACTTGAACCTAAATTTATTATCACTAAATATTTGATAGAGTATGATTGTTTAATAAACTGTATTTTGGAATTATTTTAGATTTGCTAATCTAATGGGATAAGAATTCTTTGAAACGAAAATTTTTCTTTTTTATTCTATAGTTTAAAAAAACTGAAAACATTTCATATGAAATGCTTTTTGAACCTGAGCCAAACGGAGTAAATTCTGTGGAAATGATGGATAAAGAAAGAAACAAAGAAAAAATGCCTGAGGATGTTACATTCAGGTAATATTTAAGAAGAGCAAAGGAATCATTCACAAATTTGTATAACTGCTTAAAAATGGTGAACTTTAGAGTCAAGAGTACTGGATTTCAGCCCCAGCTTAGCTAGCTAAGAGCTATAGAATCTTGAGCAAGTTATATAACCTCTTAAACTGCACATTCCTCACTTGTAAAGATGGCAGTAGGGCTGGCTGCACTGGTGCGCATCTATAACTCCAGCACTTTGAAAGGCCAAGGCAGGAGGATCACCTGAGCCCAGGAATTCAAGGCCAGCCTGGGCAATGTAATGAGACCTCATCTCTGAAAAAAAAAGTAGCCAGGCATGGTGGCATGTGCCTGTAGTCCTGGCTACTCGGAGGCTGAGGTGAGAGGATCACTTGAGCCTAGGAGCTCGAGGCTGCAGTGACCCGTGATTATGCCAGTACACTCCAGCCTGGGCAACAGAGTGAGACTCTATCGCAAAAAAAAAAAAAAAAGGCATCATAGCAGTATCTGACAGGTATATTGTAAAGATTAATATGAAAACACATGTGGCAGGGAGCAGTGGCTTATGCCTATAATCCCAGCACTTTGGGAGGCCAACGGGGGCAGATCACTCGAAGTCAGGAGTTTGAGACCAACTTGGCCAACATGGTAAAACCCTGTCTCTACTAAAAGTACAAAAATTAGCCACACATAGTGGTGCATGCCTGTGGTCCCAGCTACTTGGGAGGCTGAGGCAGAAGAAATGCTTGAACTCAGGAGGCAGAGATTGCAGTGAGCTGAGATCACACCACTACATTCCAGCCTGGGTGACAGAGTAAAACTCCATCTCAAAAGAAAAGGAAAAAAAAAAAAGAAAAAGGAAAATACATGTATAGCACTTAACACTGTGCTTAGCACGCAGGAAGTATTCAATAAATGATGCTTTACTCCAGGTGCCTGCGTGTAGTTCCAACTACTCAGGAAACTGAGGTGGGAGGATTGCTTGAACCTGGGAGGGCAAGGCTGCAGTGAGCCATAATCACGTCACTGCACTCTAGCCTGGGCAACAGGGCAAGACCCTGTCTCAAAAAAATTTTTCAAAGAGAGATAAATACCTTTAAAAAAAAAAAAGTCAAAAGGCATATAAGCTGTAGCAGAGTAAGCAGTTCAGCACTGCCTATACAGTAGGCCCTCCATATCCATGGATTCAGAACCCATGGATATGGAGGGCCAACTGTACTGTGCCATTTGATATCAAGGACTTGAGCATCTGCAGATTTTGCTACCTGTAGCGGGTCCTGAAATCAATCTTCCCAGGTAATGATTGACAGTGGTCAAAATTCTAAGCTGTCTCATAAGAGTTCCAGAAATTACGGTGATTTTTCTTTTTCCTTTTAGCTATATTTCTTTTTTTCTTTTTTTTTTCTTTTTTTTTTTTTTGAGACAGAGTCTCACTCTGTTGCCCTGGCCGGAGTGCAGTGGCACAATCTCAGCTCACTGCACTCGGTTCCCGGAGGGGAACCTCCGCCTCCCAGGTTCAGGCAATTCTTCTGCCTCAGCCTCCCAAGTAGCTCGGACTACAGGCGCCCACCACCACGCACGGCTAATTTTTTTTTTGTATTTTTAGTAGAGATGGGGTTTCACCATGTTAGCCAGGATGGTCTCGATCTCCTGACCTCATGATCCACCCGCCTCGGCCTCCCAGAGTGCTGGGATTACAGGCATGAGCCATCGCACCTGGCCATCTTTTAGCTGTATTTCTTAACTAGCCTTTTTTTTTTTTTTTTTTTTTTTTCTTTTTTTTTTTTTGGAGACAGAGTCTCACTCTGTCACCCGGGCTGGAGTGCAGTAGTGCAATCTAGGCACACTGCAACCTCCACCTCCTGGGTTCAAGCGATTCTCCTGCCTCAGCCTCCCAAGTAGCTGGGATTACAGGCACATGCCACCATGCCCAGCTAATTTTTGTATTTTTTAGTAGAGACGGGGTTTCACCATGTTGGCCAGGCTGGCCTCAAATTCCTGACCTCAGGTGATTCACCCACCTCAGCCTCCCAAAGTGCTGCGATTACAGACATGAGTCACCATACTAGCCTTAACTGACCTTCCTAAGAGTATATCTTCAATCTTTCCCTCTGTTAAAAATATTACCAGCACTAGAAAACAGAAATGCTATGGTTTAATGTGATTAGGAATGCCTTTATTGCTTAAATGAATAGCAAGATTGAATTTGAAAAGTATTTGGCAATGTCTGATAAGAAAATATCTCTGCTGAATTTTCTATTAAGAAACATAGATTAAAACACACTCGGTATATTAAAATTGATGAGTTCATAATGATACAACAACAAAAAAATTATTTGTTGACCATTTTAGAGGATACTAGAGAATCAACTTTTATTCCAAAACTTGCTACATTAAGGGAAAGGATCAAGTATTTATCATGTTTTTTTCACAAACTGTAACCAAATAGTTTGAGGAAACTTTTATTTTTAGAAGAATTTCAAGCAAGAGTCAATATCATTGCTTTGTGGCCAGTCACAGTGGCTCATGCCTGAAATCCCAGCACTTTGGGAGGCCGAGGCAGGCAGATCAATTGAGGTCAGGAGTTTGAAACTAGCCTGGCCAATAATATGGTGAAACACTGTCTCTACTAAAAATACAAAAGTTATCTGGGCATAGTGACACATGCCTGTCATCCCACCTGCTTGGGAGGCTGAGGCACAAGAATTCCTTGAGCCAGGGAGGCGGAGGTCACAGTGAGCCAAGATCCTGCCACTGTACTCCAGCCTGGGCGACAGAGTTAGAATCTGCCTCAAAAAAAAAAAAAAAAAAAAAAAAA
>NW_016809129.1:2558055-2565955 GCF_001698545.2 Rhinopithecus bieti | reverse complement strand
TGGGGTTTCGGCATGTTGGCCAGGCTGGTCTCGAACTCCTGACCTCAAATGGTCCGCCAGCCTCAGCCTCCCAAAGTGGTGGGATTACAGACATGAGCCACCACACCCAGCCAAAAGAAAAAAAAAATAGTCTTCAGGAAACATTTTATACTGAATAATTAGACTGCAGATTAGAAAATAACAGGCTGGGCGGCTGGGCGCGGTGGCTCATGCCTGTAATGCCAGCACTTTGGGAGGCCGAGGCGGGCAGATCACAAGGTCAGGAGATCGAGATCATCCTGGTTAACACGATGAAACCCCATCTCTACTAAAAATACAAGAAATTAGCCGGGCGTGGTGGCAGGCACCTGTAGTCCCAGCTACTTGGGAGGCTGAGGCAGCAGAATGGCCTGAACCCAAGAGGCAGAGCTTGCAGTGAGCCGAGATCGTGCCACTGCACTCCAGCCTGGGCGACAATGCAAGACTCTGTATATTAAAAAAAAACAAAAAACAAAAAAAAGAAGAAAATAACAGGCTGGGCACATAATCCCAACACTTTGGGAGACCGAGATGGGAGGATCGCATGATGCCAGGAGTTCGAGACCAGCCTGGACAACATAGACCACATCTCGATTAATAAAATTTGTTTTACTTATTTAAAAGAAAGAATCACAGTAGAACCAAATGCATCTGTTACTTCTCAAAACATGTTCTCATTTTTGTGGGACTACAGCATCAGGATTTACTTCTCCAAATGTGTCTTAAAGATTTTTATCTTCTCCCATTTTCTTTGTGTGTTTTAGTGAAAAGTCTGTCCCCATCTCCTGAGTCCTCGGCATCGCCAGTTCCGTCCACTCAGCCGCAGCTCACAGAAGGATCACATTTCATGTGTGTGTAGTCTCAGAAGAAGTACGTCATTTCCCTTTGCATTTGTGCTTTAAAGTTTTTCACTTGTATTTTATGACTCATCTGTTGGTTTAGTGAATCAAAACTGGGATTAGTTCTGGACTGTGCATAGGGATAGTTGGCAGAACAAGTAGGCCGTATCTTGGAACCAGGGTCAGTAACAGATTGCTAACATTGGCTCTTCCGATGATTTGCTGTGTGACAGCATTTTCTTTGTCTCTTATTTCATCATCCAGAAAAACAACAAAATTTGGAGGGTATGGCCTGTGCCAAGACTTGCAGTGTTGTGCAGCTGTGCTTCTACTTAATGTTCCTTTCCATAGCCTGACCTGAGAATTCTGTTTAAGTCATTACGCATTGACTGTGTAATGCTTTTTACAGTTAGTGTAACGTGTCTGCCCACTGGGAATTTGCTAATTATTGTCAATGACAATGAAATGTTTATGATACAGCCAACTTGATAGAATATTAAAATCTTTAATGTCTATCTGATATTATTTCTAAGTAATTGCATTCTATTAAGTCACGGAGGTAGTTACTAAAACCGTGGATGGTATCAGGGAGAAGAAGGAATCCTTTCTTGAACAGTGTTCCTTAGAGCACAGATTTATAATTGAGAATAATTTCCTAAATTCTTACTTTTAAACTTTCTAGACAGTTGCTAATTTTAACGTATAATTTAGTACTTATAGAGTACTCTAAATGTTTTTTAACTTTTTATAAAAGCTCTGGTATAGAGTAAGAATGTTATGCCTCTTTCTGCATTTTCTTTCTCACAGCATCTACCATATCTAGTAAAGTTTGGTGCTTTAGGATTACCACCAATTTCTGCTGAACAATTATAAGCAGCAAAAACATATAGAGACATTATAAGCATTAGTACTAACATCTTTTATTTTTATTTTTTATTTTTATTTTTTTTTAAGACGGAGTCTCGCTCTGTCGCCCAGGCTGGAGTGCAGTGGCCGGATCTCAGCTCACTGCAAGCTCCGCCTCCCAGGTTTACGCCATTCTCCTGCCTCAGCCTCCCGAGTAGCTGGGACTACAGGCGCCCGCCACCTCGCCCGGCTGGTTTTTTGTATTTTTTAGTAGAGACGGGGTTTCACCGTGTTAGCCAGGATGGTCTCGATCTCCTGACCTCGTGATCCGCTCGTCTCGGCCTCCCAAAGTGCTGGGATTACAGGCTTGAGCCACCGCGCCCGGCCTATTTTTTTATTTTCTTTGTTTTTTTTATGTTATTTCTTTTTTCAGAGATGTCACCCATGCTGGAGTATAGTGGCATAATCACAGCTCACTGCAGCCTTGACGTCCTGGGCTCAAGCAGTCCTTCTGCCTCAGCCTTACAAGTAGCTGGGATCACAAGTCCACGCCACCACACCTGGCTAATATTTTGATTTTCTTGTAGAGACGGTCTTACTAAGTTGCCTATGCTGGTCTCATGCTCCTGAACTCAAGCTAACCTGCCACTGCGCCTAGCCTCTTTGATTTTTACATTCTGAAAATATTTCTTTTTTTTTTTTTTTTTTTTTTTTTTTTTGAGACGGAGTCTCGCTCTGTCACCCAGGCTGGAGTGCTGTGGCCGGATCTCAGCTCACTGCAAGCTCCACCTCCCGGGTTCACGCCATTCTCCTGTCTCAGCCTCCCGGGTAGCTGGGACTACAGGCGCCGCCACGTCGCCCGGCTAGTTTTTTGTAGTTTTTAGTAGAGACGGGGTTTCACCGTGTTAGCCAGGATGGTCTCGATCTCCTGACCTCGTGATCCGCCCATCTCGGCCTCCCAAAGTGCTGGGATTACAGGCTTGAGCCACCGCGCCCGGCGAAAATATTTCTTTTATTTCTCTTTTTTTTGAGACAGGGTCTTACTCTGTCACCCGGGCTGGAGTGCAGTGGCGCAAGATCATGGCTCAGTGGCTCACTGCAGGCTGACCTCCCAGGCTCAAGCAGTCCTCCCACCTCAGCCCCCTGAGTAGCTGGGACTACAGTTGTGTGCCACCATGCCAGCCTAATTTTTTTGTAGAGATGGAGTTTTCACCATATTGCCCAGGCTGGTCTCAAACTCCTGAGCTCAAGTGATCTGTCTGCCTTAGCCTCCCAAAGTGCTGAGATTACAGGTGTGAGCCACCACACCCAGCCTTTTTTCTTTCTTTTCAAGTATGTTTTAAATTTCACTAGCTTTGGGTATAAGTGGTTTTGGGTTACATGAAAGAATTGTACAGTGGTGAAGTCTGAGATTTTAGTGCACCCATTACTCGAGTAGTGTATGTTGTAGCCAATATGTATTTTTTTATCCTTCTGTGACCTTCCACCCTCTCCCTTGTGAGTCTCCAGAGTCCATTATACCACACTGTATGCCTTCGCATACCCATAGCATAGCTCCAACTTACAAGTGAAAACATATGATATTTGGTTTTCCTTTCCTGAGTTACTTTACTTCGAATAATGGCCTCCAGCTCCATCCAAGTTGCTGCAAAATACATTATTGTATTCCTTTTTATTACTGAGTAGTATTCCATGGTGTATATAAACCACATTTTCTTTATCCACTCCTTGGTTGATGGACACTTAGGTTGGTTGCATACCCTTGGAGTTGCAAATTGTGCTGCTATAAACATGCATGTATCTTTTTCGTGTAATAACTCGTTTTCTTTTGGGTTAGTGGGATTGCTAGATCAAATCGTAGATCTACTTTTTGTTCTTTAAGGAATCTCCACACTGTTTTCCATAGTGGTTGTGCTAGTTTACATCTCTACTGGCAATGTAAAAGTGTTTCCTTCTCACCACATCCATACCAACGTCTGTTGTTTTTTGACTTTTAAATTGTGGCCATTCTTTTTTTTTTTTTTTTTTGAGATGGAGTCTCGCTCTGTCACCAGGCCGGAGTGCAGTGGCACAATCTTGGCTCACTTCAATCTCCGCCTCCCGGGTTCAAGCAATTCTCCTGCCTCAGCCTCCCGAGTAACTGGGACTACAGGCGCCTGCCACCACATCCAGCTAATTTTTGTATTTTTAGTAGAGATGGGGTTTCACCATGTTGGCCAGTATGGTCTCCATCTCTTTACCTCGTGATCCAGCCACCTCAGCCTCCCAAAGTGCTGACATGACCCACTGCATCTGGCCAATTATGGCATTCTTGCAGGAATAAGGAGGCATCTCGTTGTGTATCTTCTTTTGAGAAATGCCTATTCGTGTCATTTGCCCACTTTTTGATGGGATTATTTGGTTTTTTTCCTTGCTGATTTGAGTTCCTTCCAGATTCTGGATATTAGCCCTTTGTTGGATTTATAGTTTGCAAGTATCTCCTCCCATCCTGTTTTCTCGAATCTACTTCCTTTCACACCTTTTGTAGCAACTGTAATCTGGGCCTTTTTCTAGGCCCGGAGTTTTTGTTGTCTTCTCATATTTGTGACTCCTATTTGAGACTATGTCTGCCTGGAACCTCAAAGAGGCTGTTGCCTGTTGTCGGTTGGTGTCTGTGCAGGATTCAAGCGCTTGCTGGAGAGTTACAAATAACCTAATTGTTACAGTATTACCTGTGTTTTGCCTCTGTCACTTGTGTTTAAGCCTTTTTGGTTTTGTTTCGTTTTGTTTTTTCCTTTCTTTAGAGCAGGTCTCACCCTGTTGCCCAGGCTGGAATGCAATGGTGAGATCTCGGAGCCTTGTCCTCCTGGGCTTAAGTGAGCCTCCCATGACAGCCTCCCAAGTAGCTGGGACTGCAGGCCTGTGCGACCAAGCCTGGCTGATTTTTTGTATTTTTTGTAGAGTAGGGGTTTCGCCATGTTGCCCAGGCTGGTCTCAAACTCCTGAGCTCGAGCGTGCTGCCGGCCTCGGTTTCCCAAAGCACTGAGATGACAAGATTGAGCCACCACACCTGGCTGTGTTTAAACTTTTCATTTAATACGTTTAGAAGTGACTGTTGAGGCCAGGCGTGGTAATGCCAGCACTTTGGGAGGCGAAGGCTGGTGGATCACTTGAGGTCAGGAGTTCAAGACCAGCCTGGCCAAAATGGTAAAACCCCATCTCTACTTAAAAATACAAAAATTAAAATTAGCTGGGCATGGTGTTGGGCACCTGTAATCCCAGCTACCTGGGAGGCTGAGACAGGAGAATCGCTTGAACCTGGGAGGCAGAGGTTGCAATGAGCCAAGATCACACCACTGCACTCCAGTCTGGGTGACAGAACAAGACTTTGTCTCAAAAAAAAAAAAATCTGGGCACGGTGGCTCACACCTGTAATCCCACACTTTGGGAGGCTGAGGCAGGCAGATCACCTGAGGTCAAGAGTTCAAGACCAGCGTGACCAGCATGGAGAAACCCAGTCTCTACTAAAAATACAAAATTAGCTGGGCGTGGTGGCACATGCCTGTAATCCCAGCTACTTGGGAGGCTGAGGCAGGAGAATCGCTTGAACCCAGAGGCAGAGGTTGCAGTGAGCCGAGGTCATGCCGTCGCACTCCAGCCTGGGCAACAAGAACAAAACTCTGTCTCAAAAAAGGAAACAAAAAAAAGTGACGGTTGCTACTGGTGACATAATAACACAAAACATAGGAAAAATAAACATTGGACTCATTTGATTCATTAAGAGCCATTCACATAATATTTTGATTCAATAAACAGGTTATGACTATACACATATCTTTCCAATAATAAAGAATATTCTGAGTTAAAACTCAAGTATATTTCCAGGTTCCTTCAATTGTTACAGGATTTTATTTTGTTTTCCTCTTATTCCAAGAGCAGTAGCATACTGTAATGAGGGATAATTATTGTCAGATATTTTCTAGTCTCATGGTATGCAGCCACCACAAACAACTAAAGGGCATGAAAACTTGTATTTATTATTTTATATCTTCCTATTATGCATATGCCATCTTTCTGAACTGGCGGTTTTGGCAGGATTTAGGAAACCTTTACAAATGACACTACTATGTAGGCAGCTCAATATATTATTACATATTTTAGTGGAGTTATGCAGATGTTTGCTCATTTTGTTGATCTTTTGGATTCAGCTATAAGTTTGGATTTTTTTTTTTTTTTTTTGCAGTTGCAAGATTTAATAGAGTGAAAACAGAGCTCCCATAAAATGGGAGGAGACCCCAAGGGGGTTGCCGTTGCCGGCGGTACATTTTTTATTCTGTATTGCTATTTATAATTGCATTATGTTGGCCAGGCACAGTGGCTCACATCTGTAATCCCAACACTTTGGGAGGCCGAGGCGGGCGGAACACAAGGTCAGGAAATCGAGCCCATTGTGGCCAACATGGTGAAATTCCATCTCTACTAAAAATATAAAAATGAGCTGGGTGTGGTGGCGTGCACCTGTAGTCTCAGCTACTCTAGAGACTGAGGCAGGAAAATCACTTGAACCCGAGAGGTGGAAGTTGCAGTGAGCCAAGATGGCGCCACTGCACTCCAGCCTGGCGACAGAGTGAGACTCCATCTCAAAAATAATAAGAAAGCCAGGCGCAGTGGCTCACACCTGTAATCCTAGCACTTTGGGAGGCTGAGGTGGGCGGATTACCTGAGTTCAAGAGTTTGAGACTAGCCTGGGCAACACAGTGAAACCCCATCTCTACTAAAACCCAAAAAATTAGCTGGGTGTGGCGACGTGCGCCTGTAGTCCCAGCTACTCAGGAGGCTGAGGCAAGAGAATTGCTGGAACCCGGGAGGCAGAGGTTGCAGTGAGCTGAGATTGCGCCACTGCACTCCACCCTGGGCAACAGAGTGAGACTCCGTCTCCAAAATAATAATAATAATAATAATAATAATAATAATAATAATAATAATAATAAATGAGGAGGAGGAGGAGAAGGAAGAAGAAGAATTGCATTACATTATGTTTCCTTGTGGGGCCGGGTATAGTGGCTCATGCCTTTAATCCTAGCACTTTGGGAGGCCAAGGCAGGCAGATCACTTGAGGCCAGGAGTTCGAGACCAGCCTGGCCAACATGGTGAAACCCCATCTCTACTAAAAATACAAAAATTAGCCAGGCATGGTGATACATGCCTGTAATTCCAGCTAGTTGGGAGACTGAGGCAGGAGAATCACTTGAACCCAGGAAGGAGGCAGAGGTTGCAGAGAGCCAGGATCACACCACTGCACCCCAGCCTAGGCAACAGAGTGAGACCCTGTCTCAAAAAAAAAAAAAAAAAAAAAAAATTGTATTATGTTTCTTTGCTTTGTGAATTAAGCTATGGAAATGAAGAAAAATATCCTTTGGTTGTATTGTGTTTTAGGATTTTCATGGCCATGCTTGTCAGTTCTGTTGTTATAGAATGTCACCCTTAGTTACTTTGGGAAATGGTAATTAATTAACATTGCAGGTGTCAAAGTAATTTCCTCTCTCTTATTTTTCAGCTATACTGACTTCTGTTGAAACCATTCAAAGCTAAAGACATGGACCTTCAGCAGTGTAAGAAGATATTGTACAGTATATTTTAAATCTATGAAATTCATAGTTCTGATGCTTTTGGTCACAGAGCATCATTTTATCACTTCTGGAAAATGTTTATTCCGAAACAGCTTTAATGGCCCATATGTACACTCCGTAATCTCAAGGTTATTATTCTGACACCAGCTTGCTGCTATGATTTCAGAGCACATAAGTAAAGGTGCTTTTTAATGTGCAGTCTATTGCCAGAGCTTACTTAGTTGCTGATTTCCAGATTTTGATGTTTCTGAAGTCTAGGTGAATTTATATATATATTTTTTTTTTTTGCTTTTCATTTTCTTAAGTTAGTTATTATTTCCAATGAAGCTTGTTTTCTTTTCTTTTTTTTTTCTTTTCTTCCCATTTTGGCTACTGCAGTGCTTTTGTTTCACACTTGATTTGTAAAATTTTATATATATATATATATATATATATATTTAAAATGTGCCATTTTATTGCTAAGTGAAGTATGTCCTGTTTTCTGCTCTAATTCTTTCTTAGTCCGATTGCAATGTCAGCAGTTACTGCCACACTCCTGTCAGCTTAAACACAAATGTTACCGCTTATCTTTTCTTAAAAAAAAAAAAA
>NW_016809129.1:2554655-2557970 GCF_001698545.2 Rhinopithecus bieti | reverse complement strand
TTTTTTTTTTGCTTTTCATTTTCTTAAGTTAGTTATTATTTCCAATGAAGCTTGTTTTCTTTTTCTTTTTTTTTTCTTTTCTTCCCATTTTGGCTACTGCAGTGCTTTTGTTTCACACTTGATTTGTAAAAATTTTATATATATATATATATATATATATATTTAAAATGTGCCATTTTATTGCTAAGTGAAGTATGTCCTGTTTTCTGCTCTAATTCTTTCTTAGTCCGATTGCAATGTCAGCAGTTACTGCCACACTCCTGTCAGCTTAAACACAAATGTTACCGCTTATCTTTTCTTAAAAAAAAAAAAAAGTGTAGGTATTTTGAAGTACTGGGCTTATATTTCATTGGAATACATGTGTACAGCAATAAGCAGGTTTTCAAATCCAGTACTTAGTTTGTGTACAAATGTAATTATGTTCATTGTGTATATATTATACAATGAGCACATGTAATGTATTAAAGGCTACTTACTATTGTTTAAATGCAAATGTTCATATCTCATTTCTTTTTTATCATGTTAAATAAATGTTGATGTTCTTAAATCAGTTGTGTTAGAATTTTTGTTCTTTCCATCCAAAATTGAAAGTCTTAACACTCAAGAGAGTTCTAGAAGAAAAGGTACTCTGTTAATCTGATAATCCTAGACAACATTCTAAAAGACCCTTGTCGGTCCAGCCCTCCCATTTCAAAGTTGAGGACCTTGAGGCTCAAAGAGACCAATTGACTTGGCCACAATTTAATGACAGAATTTTGACCAGACTATAGTTTTTTCTGACTTTTTCTCTAAGTACATTACATTAGCTCATTACCACTAGAGGAGTTTAGTTTTGTGAAGTCTTTTACCATGTTTCTATTTGCTTCCATGTTTCAGAAAGTAAAAGTAAGACTACTTTAAGCATCAGTTGTCCTGCTCTGCTTAGGGATTGGACTTTGAGAGAGGTGTGTAAGGCAGCTATTTGTCTGACATGGGTAGCTAGAAACTGTTTCATCGTAAGTAGGACCCTCAGAGATCATTTTCTCTTACAATATGTTCTTTGCAGATGTTCACGCTCTTCAGAATCAATTACATTTTCTTCCCTCTGTAACCTTTTGTTCATGCTATATATTGTTCCCAGAGTACACGGAAATCTGATGCTTTTGGATTCCTGCATAAAATGGCTGAAACTAAATTGGCATTAGTGAGTCTTTTTTTTCCTCCCCATCCTATGTTAAAGAGGATTTAGATTTAATTCAAAATGCAAATGTATAAAAATCCTTCTCCAAACACAATGAAATGAAAAGAGATACAATGTATATTGGGAGATGAAAGAAAACAGAAGTTAAAATGGACCCCTCTCTGTGTCCATGTACATATGTGTGATATGTTTACACATAGGTACTACCTTTCTCCAAAGATGTCACACAAAAGTCTTCTCAAAAGAAATAGTCACCAAATTATTATTTCCCTTTAGTCATGATACAATGATTGTTTGAGATCTTTTGTCATTGTGTTGGGGAACAATTGCTTTTGTTTGGGTTTTGTTTTTTTTTTGAGATGGAGTCTTGCTCTGTCACGCAGGCTGGAGTGTAGTAGCGTGTGATCTCAGCTCACTGCAACCTCCGCCTCCTGGGTTCAATCAATTCTTTTGCTTCAGCCTCGCGAGTAGCTGGGATTACAGGCTCATTTTGGGGGTTTTTGGCGGGATTTTTTGAGACAGAGTCTCGCTCTGTCACCAGGCTGGAGTGCAGTGGCCTGATCTCGCCTCACTGCAACCGCCTCCTAGGTTCAAGGGATTCTCCTGCCTCAGCCTCCCAAGTAGCCTGGACTACAGGCACACAGCACCACACCCAACTGATTTTTGTATTTTTTTTTCGTTTTGTTTTTTTGAGGCGGAGTCTTGCTCTGTCGCCCAGGCTGGAGTGCAGTGGCACAATCTCCGCTCACTGCAAGCTCCACCTCCCGGGTTCACGCCATTCTCCTGCCTCAGCCTCCTGAGTAGCTTGGACTACAGGCTCCTGCCACCACGCCCGGCTAATTTTTTGTATTCTTCAGTAGAAACGGGGTTTCACCATGTTAGCCAGGATGGTCTCGATCTCCTGACCTTGTGATCAGCCTGCCTTGGCCTCCCAAAGTGCTGGGATTACAGGCATGAACTACCGCGCCCGGCCGATTTTTGTATTTTTAGTAGAGATGGGGTTTCGCCATGTTGGCCAGGATGGTCTCGATCTCTTGACCTCGCCATCCGCCCACCGCAGCCTCTCAAAGTGCTGGGATTACAGGCGTACGCCACCAAGCCTGGCCTAATTTTTGTATTTTTAATAGAGATGGGGTTTCACCATGTTAGCCAGGCTGGTCTCAAATTCCTGACCTCGTGATCCACCCACCTTGGCCTCCCAAAGTGCTGGGATTACAGGCGTGAGCCACCGCTCTCAGCCTTGTTTGGGTTTTTGTGGGAAGGGAGTGTATGTGTGTGTGTCTCTCCCTTTGGTTTTATTAAGCACAACATTTTTTAACTGTTCCAAGGAGAAATATTCCTTACTGGGATCCCTAGAAGCCTAGGAAATATGGAGAAAGCAGCATGAACTAGTTGTGATTCTTGTCAACATTTCAGAAAGCCAGATGAAAACCGTTTATTCACAAACAGTAAGTCCATCGGGCGTAGTGGCTCATGCCTGTAATTTCAGCACTCTGGGAGCCTGAGGCGGGTGAATCACCTGAGGTCAGGAATTCGAGACCAGCCTGGCCAACATGGTGAAATCCTGTCTCTACTAAAAATACAAAAATTAGCTGGGCGTGGTGGTGTGTGCCTGTCATCCCAGCTACTTGGGAGGCTGAGGCAGGAGAATCGCTTGAACCCGAGGTTGTGGTGAGACAAGATCACATCACCACACTCCAGCTTGGGTGACACAATGAAACTCTGTCTCAGACAAAACACACAAACAGTAAGTCAGCATAGATGCTTATTATATGCTGTAACAAAAGGGAATACTAGTTCCTCAAAAATTTCAATTATATCAGTACCTTCCGTCTTACTTAGAGTTCGCCTTATCTAACTCCCCCTTACTGGCGTGGTGCACACACAGCCCGGGAAGTGTGGAGACAAATGGTAAGGAGGGCAGACAGGTTGGCAGGGCCTTTACTTCTGGTTGGGGAATCAGCATGAGGGAGCTACTTCCCAGAGGCTTGGAAGCTTGCTCTGAAGTTCTTAGTGCTCAGCGTCCTGTTGGGTTGATGGCTTTGCAAGTCCCTCATACCCACCTACCCCCAGTTTATAGAAAGATGACAGTCATACTGCTATGGTGATCAAAAATGAAACATAGGCCAGACGCA
>NW_016809129.1:2541097-2551034 GCF_001698545.2 Rhinopithecus bieti | reverse complement strand
CCTGGGAGGTGGAGGTTGCAGTGAGTCAAGATCGTGCCATTGTACTTCAGCCTAAGCAACAAGAATGAAACTCCATCTCAAAAAAAAAAAAAAAAAAAAAAAGCTCATGTTGAAAGTGCACAGGACCTTGGCCAGGCGCGGTGGCTCAAGCCTGTAATCCCAGCACTTTGGGAGGCCGAGACGGGCGGATCATGAGGTCAGGAGATCGAGACCATACTGGCTAACACGTTGAAACCCCGTCTCCACTAAAAAATACAAAAAACTAGCCGGGAGAGGTGGCGGGCACCTGTAGTCCCAGCTACTTGGGAGGCTGAGGCAGGAGAATGGCATAAACCTGGGAGGCGGAGTTTGCAGTGAGCTGAGATTGGCCATTGCACTCCAGCCTGGGCGACAGAGGGAGATTCTGTCTCAAAAAAAAAAAAAAGAAAGAAAGAAAGTGCACAGGACCTCTAGAGCCTTGGGGTGGGAATCAGAGAGAAGGTAAGATACTGAGTTCAAGAAAATTATGAAAATTTTTCTTGCTCACAAACCCTTGAGATGTTTCTGTGTACTGATTTGAAGAAAGCAGTCCCAGACTATTTGTAAGTTTATTGATTTGTGCATACTTCTCACTTTACGCATAAAAAGGTTTTGTTTTGTTTTGTTTTTTGAGATGCTTTGCTCTGTCACCCAGGCTGGAGTGCAGTGGCACAATATTCGCTCACTGCAACCTCTGCCTCCTAGGCCCAAGCGATCCTCTTACCTCAGCCTTCCGAGTGGCCGGGACTACAGGCACACACCACCACACCCAGCTAATTTTTGTACTTCTTGTAGAGATGGGTTTCACCATGTTGCCCAGTCCGGTCTCAAACTCCTGGGCTCAAGCGAGCTTCTCACCTCAGCCTCCCAAAGTGCTGGGATTACAGGCATGAGCCGCTGTGCCTGGCCCAAAACAGTTTTACATAGATTTAGCATATGGCAAAGAAACTCACTTTTGGGCAACTGTATGAATGTGTAAGGAATAAACTGATTCACTTAATGCAGGAACAAATGATTTTTTTTGTTATGCTAAAGTAATTTGGAAGGAGTTTTCCCAGAACTGTTTCTGAAAAATGGATTAAATCCTTCATGGATAGGTTGAAAATAAATCTTTGAAGTGTATGGTTGGTATGTTAAAAGCAGAAACTTTAAATTTTTTATTTAATTTTAAAATTATTTACAGTGAAAAGTCAACATAAAACATAAAGTAAAAGGCTGGGTGAAAGGCATGGAGAAAATACGGCAGGATTATTTTATGTAATTCAAGTCTGAGACAACACATTTAAGTACAGGAGAGAGAACCCCCAACTACGTCCTGGGGCTCAGTGACTCACCAGCTTACTGGAAAGTCCCTCAAGTCCTCTATTAACTAGATTCAGAAAAGCCTACCCAATCTCTTTGAGTGAAGGCTCACTCATTACAGCCCTTCCCTAGAAGGAGATTCATCTTCATTCTTCCGGTGTGGGAAACAGTATAGGCGATTCTTCTAGCGTGGCAGGAGGAACCCTCCACCAACTCTGTTGCCAGGAAGCCCAAGTTCCTGTAGAACACCCTTGTTGCTGTCATGGGGCCTCACTGTGTAGTGGGGAGGAGAACAGAGGCTGGTGCTAGGCTACCTGAATTGGAACTGAGCTCTGCCACTTTTACTGTGTGTCCTCAGGCCAAGGTATTCATCCTCCCTAAGCCTAAGTTTTTCCACAAATTTGGTCTATGTCTTAGTTTGTTTTCTGTTGCTTATAACAGAATACCTAAAACGGTATCTTATAAAGAAAAGGAATATATTTCTTACAGTTCTGGAGGCTGAGAAGTCCAAGGTCCAGAGGCTGTGTCTGGCGAGGGCTTTGTTGCTGCTGGGTACACTACAGAGTCCCAAGGAGGCTCAGGACATCACACACAACGAGAGGCAGAGCGTGTCACCATGCTGGCACGCTAGCTCAGGCCTGTCTTCCATTCACAAAGCTGACAGTTCTCCAGTGATAACCCATTCATTCATCAACCCACGAATAAATGCATCCCTGGCCTCATGATCCAGTCATCTCTCTCAAAGGCCCCTGCCACATTGAGAATTTGAGAGTGGACTAATACTCAAACCATAACAGCCTACTAAGAGTTATTGCAATATATGGTTGTAAAGATTAAATATGTTAACACATCAGGTGTAAAATAGTACCTAGCAGCACATAAATACTTGCTACGATTAGCTGTTATTCACTAAGGCTAACCTCATCTAACTGTAATTGTTTCTAAGTTTACCAGGGCACTGTTATTAATCCATCTTAGTTAACCAGCATTTTAAAACTGGGTCACAGGCCAGGAGCGGTGGCTCACGCCTATAATCCCAGCTTTGGGAAGCCGAGGAGGGCAGATCACCTGAGGTTGGGAGTGCAAGACCAGCCTGACCAACATGACAAAACCCCATCTCTACTAAAAATACAAAATTAGCTGGGCGCGGTGGCTCATGCCTGTAATCCCAGCACTTTGGGAGGCCGAGGCGGGTGGATCACGAGGTCAGGAGATCGAGACTATCCTGGCTAACACGGTGAAACCCCATCTCTACTAAAACTACAAAAAATTCGCCAGGCATTGTGGTGGGCGCCTGTAGTCCCAGCTACTTGGGAGGCTGAGGCAGGAGAATGGCGTGAACCCGGGAGGCGGAGCTTGCAGTGAGCCGAGATCGCGCCACTACACTCCAGCCTGGGCGGCAGAGCGAGACTCTGTCTCAAAAAAAAAAAAAAAAATTAGCTAGGCATGGTGGCGGGCACCTGTAATCCCAGCTACTCAGGAGTCTGAGGCAGGAGAATTGCTTGAACCCAGGAGGCAGAGGTTGTGGTGAGCCGAGGTCATGCCACTGCACTCCAACCTGGGCAACAAGAGCAAAACTCCGTCTCAAAAACCAACCAAAAACTGGTCACAATTTAAAATGCATCAGACTCACCAGAGGGGCCTGTTAAAACTTTGGCTATTGGCCGGGCGCGGTGGCTCAAGCCTGTAATCTCCAGCACCTTGGGAGGCCGAGACGGGCGGATCACAAGGTCAGGAGATCGAGACCATCCTGGCTAACACGGTGAAACCCCGTCTCTACTAAAAATACAAAAAACTAGCCGGGCGAGGTGGCGGCGCCTGTTGGGAGGCTGAGGCAGGAGAATGGCGTGAACCCGGGAGGCAGAGCTTGCAGTGAGCTGAGATCTGGCCACTGCACTCCAGCCTGGGCGACAGAGCGAGACTCCATCTCAATTAAAAAAAAAAAAAAAAAAAAAATTTGCTATTGCTGGGCCTTATCCCTAAAATACCTTATTCAGTCATTCTGGAGGGAGATCCAAGAATTTGCCTTCTAATAAGTTCCCAGGTAATACTAATGCTGATAGTCCAACATCACTTTGAGAATTGGCATGTAGTAAGTCTCTGTGTTATTTATTTGGATTTTTGTTTTATTTGTGGGGATAAATTCAGGAGTGTTTATTTACAAAGGTATGCACAGAGTATAGAAGGACTGAAGATTGATAATCCAAGAGCTGTTTTCACTCCTAGGCCCAAAGGGAAGAAGGGAGGAGTAACTGGAATCCACAGGAAACAATCATTTGAGAGAAGCCCTTACGCTCTTTTCAAGAGACACAGCCAGGCTCGGTGTGAGCCATCTCTACAAGGATCGAGCCAAGATAATAAATATTCTGATGGCATGCTTCCTTATCACAATTTCTTACTGGGTCTCCCACTGGCTGAACCCAGTAGGATTCACAGGTCACAGGAGTTCTGTTGGGTTTTGCCAGGAACTCCTGGGGGATCTCCAAGACCTTTTCAGGAAATCCCATGAAGTCACAACTGTTTTCATAGTAATGGTAAGATGTTATTTGCCTCTTTTACTCATTCTCTCGATAGTGAACAGTGGAGTTTCCGAAAGGCTGCATGGCCTGTGATATCTTCAGCAGACTGAATGCAGAAGCAGACGTGAATATCTGTCTTCTATTGACCCAGATACTAAACAAAGTTATAAAAGTGGAAAACAGTGCCTGTCCTCTCAGTTTTGTTTTGGAACATAGAGTTTTTATTATTATTATTATTAAAAAGTATGTTATTTATATCAAGTTATAGCAGGTTTATTGTTATTTTAGATAAATGAGTAAATATTTTAAACATTTCTCAGTTTTCACTTCCACTGCAGTGAATACACATAGATGTAACCTACACAAACAAGCGATCTAGGATCCTCAATAGTTGCTAAGCATGTGAGAATCCTGAGACCCCAAAAGTTTGAGAACCACCCATATAGTCCATACAGCTTGGCCTCCTGTGACAGGGCACAGCTGAAAAATGTGAGATCTGGAGGTGCAAATAATAGAAGATATCAGCTCATCCCAGCCTGGGCAACATACAGAGACTCTGTCTCTACAACATAAATAATAAGAAAAACAACCTAGCCAGGCATGGTGGTGAACGCCTGTGGTCCCACTTGGGAGGCTGAGGTAGGAGGATTGCTTGGGCCTGGGAGGTCAAGGCTGCAGTGAGCCATGATAGCATCACTGCACTCCAGCCTGGGTGACAAAGTGAGACCCTGTATCAAAAAACAAAGACAAAAAAAAATAATATATTAGCCCGTCTTCCCAAGGAAGATGCTACTTCCTGTTGCCGCTTCCAAATCAGCAGTAGTCTGCGTGTGTGCGCGAGCGTGTGTGCGTGTGTGCGTATGCGTGCGTGTGTGCGTGTGTGCGTGCGTGCGTGTGTGTGTATGTGTGATGGAGTTTTGCTCTTGTCTCCCAGGCTGGAGTACAATAGCATGATCTCGGCTCACTGCAACCTCTGCCTCCCGGTTTCAAGCGATTCTCCCACCTCAGCCTCCCGAGTAGCTGGGATTACAGGCACCCGACACCATGCCCGGCTAATTTTTGTATTTTTAGTAGAGATGGGGTTTCACCACTTTGGCCAGGCTGGTCTCAAATTTCTGACCTCAGGTGATCCGCCCGCCTCAGCCTCCCAAAGTGCTGGGATTACAGGCATGAGCCACCGCACCCGGCGGTAGTCTGCTTCTTGAAGTGAAAACCCCAGTGTCTAAGAATGCCAGCCTGAGCCTGTAGATTCCCCCTGGGCCCTGCAGGCTGAGAATCACTCACGGAAAATGATTTGGAAAAGCAGAGACTATACATGCAAAGGTCTAGACAGCCAGAGTCTCCCCAGACTCTGTTCTCTTTTTTCTGTGTCAGCTTCAGCACATACTTTTGGTCCTGCCTCTGTCCCCAGGTGTAACGGACTTAGACTCTAGCCCTTATATCCAGTCAAAACTTATTTTTATTAGCCCTGGTAATTTCAAAAACATGAGTTAAAAATGGATCGGCCGGGCGCCGTGGCTCACGCCTGTAATCCCAGCACTTTGGGAGTCCGAGGCAGGCGGATCACAAGGTCAGGAAATCGAGACCATCCTGGCTAACACGGTGAAACCCCGTCTCTACTAAAAAATACCAAAACTAGCCGGGCGAGATGGCGGGCGCCTGTAGTCCCAGCTACTTGGGAGGCTGAGGCAGGAGAATGGCGTGATCCCGGGAGGCGGAGCTTGCAGTGAGCGGAGATCCGGCCACTGCACTCCAGCCTGGGCAACTGAGCGAGACTCCGTCTAAAAAAAAAAAAGGATCAATGAAGACTTGTTATTCCATGTCAAAATGGAGTAGCGCCCATGAAAAAAATCCATGTTATCTATCCAAATGATAATATTACTTGAAATATGTGATTTCTGTGGAGGCATTTGTGTTACTTACAAGAAATTACTGTTCTTTGCTTTGCTTTATTAGGCTATCTGGGTCTACCCAACATTAGAAAATGAAAGATCCATCACACTGTATTTGAAGTAGCAACCAAAGCTGTCCAGAAGCTTGTTCAGCATATATGCCTTAAGTAGCAGATGCTGAAGGAACCCCAGCATTTTTTTTCTCACCTAGTTTTTTGCCAAGTGTTTTGGGGGTTGTGAAGCATCTGAAAGCAGGCCAAAGAGCAGGCCTGAGACAGAGTTAATGCCTGTAATACCCTCTGGAAAATAGCAGGGACATAACGGAGTTGCTAACATTTGAAACTGGTTGGCTTCTAGCCATATCCCCGAAAACTGTCCACAAGCAAAGATGAGGGAAGCGATTGCTTCTAGTCAAATTCCCTAACTTGAAGTTTACAAAAGCAGAAATACAAGCATTGGATAAACATATGAACAGATGCTCAATATCTGTGGTAATCAAAGATATGCAAATTAGAATGATGAGATATCCTTTTTTACCCAACAGATTGGAAAAGATTAAGAAGAGTGATAATGCACAGAATTAGCAGGATGTAGGGAAAGGGATGTACTCATATGGGAATGGTGGGAGTGTAATTGATAAAACCTTTCCAAAGCCTTACAAATGTATCCTCTTTGACCCAGCAATTCCACTTCTGGGAATTTATCTCCAAGAAATCACCTGGTGAGTACCCAGAGGCATTTTGCAGTTTGTTTTAGATGTGGTTTAAACACAGGGTCTACTTATCTCTGGCCTGGCAGGTGCAGTGGCTCACACCTGTAGTAATCCCAGCACTTTGGGAGGCCAAGGCAAGCACATCACCTGAGATCAGGAGTTCAAGACTAGCCTAGGCAACATGGCAAAACCCCGTCTCTATCAAAAAATACAAAAATTAGCCAGGTGTGTTGGCACACACTTGTAGTCCCAGCTACTCGAGAGGTTCCAGTGAGCCGAGATTGCACCACTGCACTCCAGCCTGGGCGACAGAGCGAGACTCTGCCTCAAAAAAAATAAAATAAAATAAGTAAGTAAGTAAATAAATACAGGACCTACTTACGCCATAAGAAGTCCAGCATGGGGAGGGAGTGCAGGGCTTGCTGGAGACTCCAGGGTGCTGTGAAGAAGCCAAGCCCCTGCCTCCCTGTTCTATCAGCAGTGATTGCTCCAACTCAGGCATCACCACCTGTGCAGAACAGGAAGCCGAAGAGGCATTATCAGCTGTCTCCTTTTATGTCTCTGTGCTGTTGTGAAATATATAGTAGGTCTTCATCTGGTTTCCTCCTCCTAAAATTCTTGGAATCTCCATAGTGATGAGTGTTTTTTGAGACAGGATCTTGCTCCATCACCCAGGCTGGAGTGCAGTGGAGCAATCACAGCTGACTACAGCCTTGACTTCCTGGGTCCAAGCAATCCTCCTACCTCAGCCTCCTGAGTAGCTGGGACCATAGGTGCATGCTGCCTCACCTGGCTAGGTTTTTGTTTCTTTTGGAGTGGTTTTTTTTTCTACTTTTTTTTCTCTTTCTTATTTTTTTATTTCCTTCCTTCCTTCCTTCCTTCCTTCCTCCTCCTCCTCCTCCTCCTCCTCCTTATTCTTCGTGCGGTTTTATTTTGTTTGTTTGTTTGTTTTGTAGGGACGAGGTCTTCCGATGTTACCCAGATTGGTCTCAAACTCCTGGGCTCAAGCAATCTTCCCGCCTCAGCCTCCCAGAGTGCTGGATTACAGGTGTGAGCCACCACTTTTAGCCAAAGAGTGTATTCTGCATGCTAATGAGATGACTGGTAGGTGGGGCTCCTCGATAGGCTCTGGTTGGGGATTCGTTGTCAGGAGAACCAACTAGATGACAAAAGGGTTGCACCTCTCAGCCCCATCCCTAGACCTGCAGGGAAGGGAGAAAGGCGGAAGGTTAAGTTGATCACCAATGGTCAATAATTGAATCAATCTTGCCTGTGTCATGAAACCTCCATAAAGGACATGGTTCCGATGAGCTTTCAGATGACTGAAAGTATGGAGGTTCCTGGAGAGGGTGTGGAAGCTCTGTGCCCCTTACCCCATACCTCACCCTATGCATCTCTTCATCTATATCCTTTATTATAAACCATCAATGTAAATGTTTCCCTGAGTTCTGTGAGTCCTCCTAGCAAATGAATCAACCCAAGCAGAGGGTCATGGGAACCCTGGTTTGTAGCCAGTCAGAAAGTTTGGGGTGGCACGGACTTGTGATTGGCATCTGAAGTGGAGGCGGTTTTAGTGGGGCTGATCCTTCCACCTGTGGGAACTGACACTATCTCCAGGTATGTAGTGTCATAATTTAATTAGAGGACACCTAGCTGGTATGCGCTGGAGAATCTACTGGAGGTTTGCTTGGTGGGCTGGTGGGAAGAAATGCACACACATTTTGGTGAGCAGGTGTGGTATGTCTTATTGAGTGGTCGCAACACAGTCTCACATTCTCACTGGCCAGAACCAAATGGCATGGCCACCCTAGTCATCAGGGTGTCTGGGAAAACAAGTGTTTCTCTTCCCAGACTTCAGAATAGAGAAAGGCAATGAGAAAAGAGTTGAAATGGGTGTTGAGTGAGCCAAGCTGCAAAAAATACCCCACAAACTAACATCCGCCTCACAAGCTAAATGTCACCTGCAGGGAACTGGTTAAATAAACCAGAGAGTATCCAGTGCATGTTGTCCCTTATTGTATGGTGTGGTTAATCCATGAAAAGCTGTTCACTGTATATATAGCAAAAAGGGCAGATTATAAAACAATATGTCCTGCAGGATCCCATTTTGTTAAAGAGACGTGTATACTATTCATTCACAGAAAAGCCTGGATATACACAATAATGTTCACTCTGGATCTTCTTTAAACACTTCCACATTCTATGATGTATTTTTGGCAAGCAATCACGGCTTTGTTTTAGAATAAAGAGCAAAAAGTAAATTTCCATTTTTAGGTTCCCATTGGGCCAGAAACAGGAGATAAACTAGTCAGTTAAAATCAACCTGATGATGCCTTCTGCCCCCCAAGTGACCGCTAAATGTTAGCCGTAAAACTTTCTGGGTTGAGTCAAAGCCAAGTTTAAAGGGAAAACCATAAATAAACCATTTTGGAAAATACAGCTATTGGTAATCTGTTACATTTCACTTGTATTTCTAAGAGGACAAACTCCAGCACATCCCCAGTTGCCTGACTAAAGCTCACTTGGTAAAACAAAGTGATAATTATCTCAGGAATAGGCTCAGCACACAATCATGTAAAACCTGTTTTTGAAGGAAGACTGATCGGCATGCCAAAAAGAAAGGCATGGGTCAGTATGCTAAGTAAGAACTTATTTGTGAAATGGTCTAGGCCAGGTGCGGTGGCTCAAGCCTGTAATCCCAGCTACTCGGGAGGCTGAGGCAGGAGAATGGCGTGAACCCAGCAGAGCTTGCAGTGAACTGAGATCCGGCCACTGCACTCCAGCCTGGGCGATAGAGCGAGACTCCGTCTCAAAAAAAAAGAAATGGTCTGGAAGAATTTGATAGTGTGAATGTATCATCTCTGAGGAAATCTCAGGAACATCAACATAAAACAGGCTCTCCTTTGAGTTTCAAGTGATTTGGTTTGTTTGCTTGTTGGAATGACTCATAGTTGATTTAAAACATTGTAATAGACAACTTACACAGTTACATTTTAAAATCAAAACTCGCCCTAAAAAAATAATACCAGCATAGCATAAGTCTATTATCTTGTCTACTATCTTGATCTGAAGAAAACACTAGGCTTTGGTCCTTAACACCCTCTGGGCTAAAACGTTCTGGGAGACTCAAGGAAAGACTGTGATTGCTTTCAGAGAGACAATAACCGGTTCTCATAAGATTACTGTGGATGAACCAAAAGTAGACTCAGCAGATACATTTTGTGGAAACAACATACAATCTGTGGTACATCTGCCTCCTCTTACAAAAGTAAAAGAAACACAAATTTCAAGGAAGGAAAGAAAGTGGAAATCTGGAAGCAGTAAAAAGGCTATAAGCTTGAGGACTGGAGGCAGAAAGGAGCAAGAGTCAGAAGGTGCATCAGGTTGAACTGAAGCGAACAATGAAGGTCACAGCCGGCAATAGAACTCCCTGAGAATCTTCATAAATGCCTGATGAAACCCCCAAAGAATATACTGTTTAAAATCAAATTTTA
>NW_016809129.1:2513967-2540144 GCF_001698545.2 Rhinopithecus bieti | reverse complement strand
CCGCTCCCGGCCTTACTTTATTTTTGAGACAGAATCTTGCTATGTCGCCCAAGCTGGAGTGCAGTGGTGCGATCTCAGCTCACTGCAACCTCTGCCTCCTCGGTTCAAGCGATTCTCATGCCTCAGCCAAAGTGCTGGGATTATAGAAGGGAGCCACCGTGCCCGGCCTTGTTTTGTTTTGGTTTGGTTTGGTTTGGTTTGAGACAGAGTTTCGCTCTTGTTGCCCAGGCTGGAGTACAATGGCACGATCTTAGCTCACCGCAACCTCTGCCTCCTGGGTTCAAACGATTCTCCTGCCTCAGCCTCCCGAGTAGCTGTGATTACAGACATGCGCTACCACGCCAGGCTAATTTTGTATTTTTCATAAAGATGGGGTTTCTCCATGTTGATCAGGCTGGTCTCTAACTCCCGACCTCAGGTGATCCATTTGCCTCAGCCTCCCACAGTGCTGGGATTACAGACTTGAGCCACCACGCCCAGCCCTGAGGTATTTTAAGTAGGAGATTGACATGACCAGATTTGCCTTTTGAATAGACAACTGTGTCACTTTTGTATATTCATACAATGAAAAGGCTATGCTGCACTGAAAATAAACAGACTCGGATTACATGTTTCAGCATGAAAATTTCACACAGATGTAAGATTGAGTGGGCTAGGGGTGGGGAGCAAGTGACAGAAGGATACGTACAATGTAATTTTATCTATATAAGCATAAAATATTCATGAAAATATATACACACATATATGGACACGTAAACATTGTAAACATATAAAGACCTGTGGAGACATTTAAAGACCTGTGGAAACATATAAAGACCTGTGGAAAAGGATAAATGGCAATAGCAGGATATAGTTATCTCTGGAATGCTAGGCCGGGCACGGTTGCTCACGCCTGTAAACCCAGCACTTTGGGAGGCTGAGGTCAGGAGTTCGAGACCAGCCTGGCCAACATTGCGAAACCCCGTCTCTACTAAAAATACAAAAATTAGCCCAGTGTGGTAGCTCATGCCTGTAGTCCCAGCTACTCAAGAGGCTGAGGCAGGAGAATCACTTGAACGCAGTAGGTGGAGGTTGCAGTGAGCCAAGATCACGCGACTGTACTGCAGTGTGGGTGACAGAGCGAGACTCGGAAGGAGGGAAGGAAGGAAGGAAGGAAGAGAGGAAGGAAGGAAGGAAGGAAGGAAGGAGGAGGAGGAGGAGGAGAGAGGAGGGGGAAAGGGAAGGAAGGGGAAGGGATTATTGCTAAGTGGAAAGAAGCATTTACAAAGGCCACATATTTTTTGTATGATTCCATTGATATGGGAATATCCACCATAGGCAAATTCATAAAGGACAGAAAGCTGATTAGTAGTTGCCAGGTGCTGGAAAGAGGGAAATGAGAAGTGACTATTTGAAATGGGCATGGGGTTTCCATTTGGGAGAGAGAAGGTTTGTTAACGGAGGTCATGATGTCGACACGAGGTAGGTCGTTATGAATATATGTACTTAATGCCACCGGATGTACACTTTCAAATTGTTAAAATAGTAAATTTTATGTTTATGTTGCTTTTTACCACAATTGAAAGGGGAAAGAAAAGTGGAGGCTCAGTTTGTGCACTTAACCATAACACTCATCTGACTTTATATACCTTGCTTCATGTTTCATAGAGTGTAGAGATCCAGGCCGGGCGGCAACGCTCACGCCTGTAATTCCAGCATTTTGGAGGCCGAGTTGGGTGGATCACCTGAGGTCAGGAGTTTGATACCACCTGGGCAACATGGTTGAAATCCCGTCTTCTACTAAAATAAAAAATTAGCTGGGCGTGGTGGTGGGCGGCATGTAATCCCAGCTACTGGGAAGGTTGAGGGACGAGAATCCTTGAACCTGGGAGGTGGAGGTTACAGTGAGCTGAGTCACCACCACTGCACTCCAGCCTGGGCGACAGAGGGAGGGGGAAACCCTCCATCTCAAACAAATAAATAAATAAAAAATAAATTAGAGACTGTGTCTCAAAAATAAATAAAATAAAATTTTAAAATAAACATAAAAAGAATGTGGAGATCCAAGTTGATTCAAAAAGACATGGTGTTCCCTCTGCTTGAGACCCAATCTCCCTGCAGGCACCACATGAACTCACACCCACACACCCTTTCCTTTTTGTTTTAGGAAATCTTTAGGTAGGATTTCAGCTAAGGGGGGACCTCACCTACTTCAAGAAATACTTTCCTGACTGCCTCATGCCTCTTGGGGCAAAACATCCCTCTATCGTGTACTTTACAGCTTTAGCTTCTTCTCTATTTATAGCATATAAACTTGTGAGTCTCCCACCGTATCCCATGGATCTCACGATCTTAGCAGAGTCTTACGCGCATAGTAAATCTTTGCTGGAGTGAATACATATGTAATAAATATCTGTTTTTTAATGGAAAAAAAGATTATTATTCTCTCTGTCTCCCAAAGGACTACAAGGATCTTGGAATCTCACAGCTAGGAAGAGGAGGACTAGGACCGGGCACTACGGCTCATGCCTGTAATTCCCATCACTTTGGGAGACTGAGATGGGGAGGATCACTTAGCCCAGGGAGATCCAAGGGCTGCAGTGGGCAAAGCACTGAGCCATGCCAATTCAGCTGGGCGACAGAGTGAGGGAACTTGTCTCAAAAAAAAAAAAAAAAAAAAAAAAAAAAAGGTTAGCTGAGTTCTGAGCTGTTAACATGACAGTAATAATAGATTGTTTTTGTTTTTTTGAGACAGAATCTTGCTCTGTCACCCAGGCTGGAGTGCAGTGGCACGATCTCGGCTCACTGCAAGCTCCGCCTCCCAGGTTCACGCCATTCTCCTGCCTTAGCCTCCCGAGTAGTTGGGACTACAGGCGCCTGCCACCTCGCCCAGCTAGTTTTTGTATTTTTAGTAGAGACGAGGTTTCACCATGTTGGCCAGGCTGGTCTCAAACTCCTGACCTTGTGACCTGCCCGCCTCAGCCTCACAAAGTGCTGGGATTACAGGCTTGAGCCACTGCATTCTGCCTAGACTTATATTTTAAATGGTGCTAATCTGAATTAATTAATTAGGAAAACCTCCTTTGAGCACCCACCATGTTTCCAGTATTGTGCTCCACGTGGTTTAAGTTGCGTAAGACACAGTTACGACACAGAAGGGTCCTGTACTAGCACTGCCCAAGCAATGGGGTCACCCACACTTCATCACTTTTCTCTCCTCCCTGCTCCAGTTGTGCAACAATGATCCCTCCACTTCTTTTGTTTCTCTCTTCCTACCAGGGACCAGTTCTTCAGTGAGGTGCTGGGGATAATAGCATGAGCCAGACTAGAGACCCTGCTTACCGTTTACTCACCCATCACCCTCAGATATCCTAGATGAGTTTTCTCATCTATATAAAAAGGAAATAGGGGCCAGGCATGGTGGCTTATGCCTGTAATCTCAGCACTTTGGGAGGCCGAAGTGGGCGGATCACTTGAGGCCAGGAGTTCAAGACCAGCCTGGCCAACACAATGAAATGCCGTCTCTACCAAAAAATGCAAAAATTAGCTGGGTATGGTGGCACGTGCCTGTAATCCCAGCTACTTGGGAGGCTGAGGCAGGAGAATGGCTTGAATGCAGAAGGGGGAGGTTGCAGTGAGCCAAGATCACGCCACTGCACTCCAGCCTGGGTGACAGAGTGAGACCCTGTTTAAACAAACAAACAAAGGAAATAGAGTTACCTGATCCTGAACCTGGCCCTAAGGTATGCTTTCAAAATAGCCTATTTCTCTTTCCCTCCTCTCCATTTGACCAAGAGCTGTGAAAGAAGGGCTGTGTGCTCAGAAAGTTCAGCTCCAAGTTCAACCAGCCGAGCATGGTGACTCATGCCTGTAGTCCCAATATTTTGGGAGATCAAGGTGGAAGGATCACTTAAGGCCAGGAGTTCAGGAGTTCAAGATCAGATTGGGCAACATGGCAAGTCCCCGTCTCTTAAAAAAAACAAATTTAAAAAAGGGAAATTGGCTGGGAGCAGTGGCTCATGCCTGTAATCCCAGCACTTTGTGGGGCAGAGGTGGGCAGATCACGAGGTCAAGAGATCGAGATCATCCTGGCCAATATGGTGAAACCCCGTCTCTACTAAAAATACAAATAATTAGGTGGGCGAGGTGGCAGGCGCCTGTAGTCCCAGCTACTCGGGAGGCTGAGGCAGGAGAATCCCTTGAACCCAGGAGGTGGAGCTTGCAGTGAGACAAGATCGCGCCACTGCACTCCAGCCTGGGTGACAGAGCAAGACTCCGTCTCAAATAAAAAAAAAAGAGGGAAATTAGTCACTTAGGAAAATAATACCTTTTCTTTTTCTTAATAAAATAGAAACAGAGCCTTGCTGTGTTGCCGATGATTATCTTGAACTCCTGCTTTTAAGTAATCCTCCTGCTTTGACTTCCCACGGTGCTGAGAACAGGCGTGAGCCACTGCACCCAGCCTGCCTTTCTAAAATAGAAAGATGGTTTTCAAGGCCAGATGCAGTGGCTCACGCCTGTAATCCCAACACTTTGGGAGGCCAAGGCAGGCAGATAACCTGAGGTTGGGAGTTTGAGACCAGCCTGACCAACATGGAGAAACCCCGTCTCTACTAAAAATACAAAATTAGCCAGGTGTGGTGGCGCATGCCTATAATCCCAGCTACTCAGGAGGCTGAGGCAGGACAATCGCTTGAACCTGGGAGGTGGAGGTTGCAATGAGCTTAGATCTCACCATTGCATTCCAGCCTGGGTGACAAGAGTCAAATTCTGTATCAAAAAAAAAATTTTTTTTAAATGAACCAGACATAATGGCACATCCATGTCGTCCCAGCTACTTGGGAGGCTAAGGTAGGAGGATTGCTGGAGCCCAGGAGTTCTAGGCTGCAGTGAGCTATGAGGGCGGCACTGCACTCCAGCTTAGGAAACAGAGCAAGATGTTGTCTCTAAAAAAAACAAAACAAAAACCTTTCTTTATCAAATTCTTATTTCGCTTCCAGTGACTCCACCCGACCTAAGATAGTCTGCCTTTGATAGCTGTTTCAGCTGCCTGCTGAATCTTGCCTACAAAGATTACAAACAAATGACACATTAATGAAGCCATCTTGCTGGCAGGTTGGAAGAGAAAGCTTTCCATCCCAGAACTTGCTCTGGAGCTGTGCTGAAGGATAACAGGTTATAACTTGGCTCTAAATTCTGGAGCTGTTCAGCAGGTCCCCATGGTGACCTCCTGTTATAACTAGGAAACAGACCCATAAATGTGCAGACGGATTAAAAAATTAGGGGAGGACAGCAGCGTGGCTCATGCCTATAATCACAGCACTTGGGGAGGCCGAGGCAGGTGGATCTCTTGAACTCAAGGGTTCAAGGCCAGCCTTGGCAACGTGGTGAGACCCCTGTTTCCATTTCTACTAAAAATACAAAAATATGTGTGTGTGTGTATCTATATATATAGTTAGTTGTGGTGGTGTGCACCTGTAGTACCAGCTACTTGGGAGGCTGACACTGGAGGCTGAGGCGGGAGGATCACAGAGCAAGACACCATCTCAAAAAACAAAAAAAAAATTAGGGGAGGGAGACAGGGATTTTTTTTCCCTGCACCATGTGTCTCACTTAGAACATTGAGATGTGGCCTGGCACAGTGGCTCCCCGCTCTAATCCCAGCACTTTGGGAGGCTAAGGAGAGAGAATTGCTTGAGCCCAGGTGTTCAAGACCAACATAGGGAAACATAGGGAGACCCCATCTCTAAAAGAAATTTAAAAATTAGCTGGGTGTGGTGGCTCACACCTGTAGTTGCAGCTACCCAGGAGGCTGAAGAGAAAAGATCACTTGAGCCTAGGAGGTTGAGGCTACAGTGAGCAGGGCATAGGGCCACTGCATAGCAGCCTAGGTGATAAAGCAAGACTCTGTCCCAAAAACAAACAAACAAAAAACAAAACAGCAACATAAAGAAAACAACCAAAGGTTCATCTGTGAAATAATTGCCTTTAAGTAGTGTCTGTACCAATTCACTCAGCTTGTTGAACTCTGATGTCAATGAGGCCAGGAGCTTACCCCCAGGGAGCCAGGAGATTCAAACACAGGCAACACTTCTTCCATCATCAACATCCCTACTTCCGATTTGTCATCGCTAAAGTGCTGTCATTCCCAAGGGATTTTAAGGAGGCGATGTAGACAGGACGTTTTCAACACTCCTGGGGAAAGTGTGTCTTTATATATTTTTAATGTCAGATCAGTAGTACCATCTTGAAATTCAAGGGACTGCCCTATCCTGAAACATAAACTTGAGAAACTTATGTTAAGTGAATAGCATGGAAGTTAATGTTCAAATGCAGTATGTCTCTTACCAAAGGAGACCTGGACACAGAAGAGCCTCACATTTGTAAGTGCTTTAAATCCTGATTTCCTTTTAGGTCACAGGTCTCTCTTCCCTTGCCAACTTCATACATAATGCAATGGCATCAGCTTTTGGTGAAAGCTTGATTGATTCCTTTTTTTTTTTTTTTTTTTTGAGACAGAGTTTTGCTCTTGTTGCCCAGGCTGGAGTGCAGTGGCACAATCTCACCTCACTGCAACCTCTGCCTCCCAGGTTCAAGTGATTCTCCTGCCTCAGTCTCCCGAGTAGCTGGGATTACAGGTGTGCGCCACCACGCCCAGCTAATTTTTTTGTAATTTTAGTAGAGTTGGTGTTTCACCATATTGGCCAGGCTGGTCTCAAATTCCTGACCTCCTGATCTGCCTGCCTCGGCCTCCCAAAGTGCTGGAATTATAGGCATGAGCCTCCGCACCTGGCCTTCAACTATTTCTTTTAATTATTTTTGAATTTATTTTTTATTTGACTGAATTTTATTTTATTATTTGTTTATTTATTTGAGACAGGGCCTCTGTCTCAAAAATGGCATGATCTCAGCTCACCTCATCCTCTGCCTCCCAGTCTCAAACAATCTTCCCGTCTTAGCCTCCCAAGTAGCTGGGACTACAGGTGCGCATCCCCATGCCTGGCTAATCTTTGCATTGTTTGTAGAGTCAGGGTTTCTCCATGTTGCCCAGGCATGTCTCAACTACTGGGCTCAAGTGTCTGCCTGCCCCTGCCTCCTGAAGTGCTGAGATTACATTGAGATGACATGCTTGAGCCACTGTGTCCAACTGTGTTTTTTGTTTTGTTTTGTTTTTTTGAGACAGAGTCTTGCTTTGTCACCCAGGCTGGAGTGCAATGGCAATAGCACAATCTTGGCTCCCTGCAAATTCCGCCTCCCGGGTTCAAATGAATTCTCCTGCCTCAGTCTCCTGAGTAGCTGGGAGCTGGGACTACAGGAGCCTGCCACCATGCCAGGCTAATTTTTTTTTTGGTTTGTTTGTTTTTTTGAGACAGAGTCTCGCTGTTACCCAGGCTGGAGTGCAGTGGCGTGATCTCAGCTCACTGCAACCTCCGCTTCCCGGGTTCAAGTGATTCTCCTGCCTCAGCCTCCCAAGTAGCTGGGACTACAGGAGTGTGCCACCAAGCCCAGCTAATTTTTGTATTTTTAGTAGAGCCCAGGTTTCACTGTATTAGCCAAGCTGGTCTCGAACTCCTGACCTCAGGTGATCTGCCTGCCTCAGCCTCCCAAAGTGCTGGGATTACAGGCATGAGCCACTGCGCCTGGCCTGTTGTTGTGTTGTTTTGTTTTTTCAATTTTCAAAATGAAGTCTCGCCCGGTTGCCAAGACTCATCTCAAACTACTGGGGTCAAGTGATCCGCCTGCCTCAGCCTCCTAAAGTGTTGGGATTATAAGCATGAACAACTGTGCCCGGCCAAGTTTTTAAATTTTATTTTTATTTCCCCCTTGAGGATGTCACTTTAATACTTACAGTTTACTGTCAGCTACCTTTGGCTCCGGGTGCTTTCAGTGGTGCAGATTCTGTATGTGTTCCTTGGTTAGAGAGAATCTTTGTGCAATGTTTTCCTCAGATGCTGGTTGCAGTAGCAATGTACAGGCTGTGTACGTTGTTGCACTGTCTCTTGTGGGACTGGAATAGCTGAGGTCTCATGAAGCTTACCTCATTCCCCGATGTGCACACTTAAAAAAGTTTTTCCCTCAGTATTTTATTCACTGGGTTGAACAGTTCAGGCTTCAAGCCAGTAGGAGTTATTCATGGGTAGAAACTGGCTGCAGCTAAAGCAGGTGGGTAAATGCAATACCCCAATGATTGGCAGAGGCCCCACCCTTGACAGAGGCAGCCCAGGAAGCTCTCAGCGAAATGCACTGTGTTTTCAGGGGGAAGAGAGGGAGCCACCTCAGCTCCCTTGCCAGGCCAGCAGGAAGCGGATCTACCTCGTAGTTATCCTTCTGACCCAGCATTCCGACGGTTCTGATCAGACAGGCACCTCTGCTCATCTGCAGGAATGCTGTTGTTCCACATAGAGAGGGACTGGGACTCTCCCTCTCGTGCAAGCCTGAACCTGGATGGCACGTCTCCTGTGGGGTTGCAGTCGCCCTATACTGTTCCAGAAAGGCTGTCTACGAATGCACCTATGCCAGGTTCTCATGGGGGAAGCTCCAGCTGTGACTGCAGTGGTGGGCAAGGGAGAGAAGGCCTTTTCTCCAAGACCCTTCATGGGTGCCAGGGATGCTTGACTATTGGGTTAGGGCCACAGACTTTCCCCACTCAGCCTACCAGTGAACCTGTGGCTCTGCTGAGAGAAACTTCCCACAAGTAGAAATACTAGGGACTCAAGTCCTGCAGCCTGGTTGCTTTTGTCCCACAGGGTGCTCCTTAAGGTAGTACACTTCCCTTTCCCCTATGAGTAGCAGTCCCTGAGGCCCAGACTACTGTGAATACCGCTCCTCTGGGTCTAGCTGCTCAGTGGGGCTGCCACACTGAGCTGGGGAATGTCTGCAAGGGATCCAGAGATGTGACCTGTCCTCAGGTCTCCCAGCAGCAGGTACCAGCACCAGCTCTGACGGGTTCAGGAGGAGAGTGACACAGACTCTGAGATTTCCTTGGTTACAAATGGCTTAGTGTGTTGGCCCCCTCAAATGCCAGCTGTAGTAGTAATGTACTGGGCATGTGGACAGACTCAAGACCTCCTAGTTAGCCAAGGTGATAGAGGCAATGGCAATAGCTGAGGTCACTCAAAAGTTTTCTCCTTCCTGAACACTGCGTTATTGTGCCTGCAAATGTACTGGGCTGCGCTGGTTGGCCTCCAGCCAGGAATTGGTGCTTGCAAAAGGCGCGGGCTGGTGTGGTAGCGATGGAATTTGTGCTTGCCTTATGTCACCCAGGAGAAGTACTCTGGCCTCTCAGACCATGGGTAGGGCCATGGAACTCCACTCCTAAATGTCCCTGTCCCTTGTGTTACACTATCTGTGCGGGTGGATGGGCAAAACCAGGTGGGGGTGGGTCAGACAAGTCCACACTCTGGCTCCCCAGATGTAGGCACAAGCAGTGGCCTCAGTGGGGATCAGAGGGCAGTTTCCTGACTGCTGGAGTAATGTTCCAGGGAAAAGCACAGCTGCCTCTGCTGCACGAAATAATCTGCATGGGGAACCGGGGGTAGCAGGCGGCAGTAAGCCCCAAACAGCTCCCACCGCCGCGTTCCACTAGCAACAGTTAGATAGGTTCCAGGCAGCCTGCACTCAGAACTCAAAAATGCTCCAGGCCGAACGGGTGCGGGGGCTCACGCCTATAATCCCAGCACTTTGGGAGGCCGAGGTGGGCGGATCACGGGTCAGGAGATTGATACCATCCTGGCTAACACGGTGAAACCCGGTCTCTACTAAAAATACAAAAAATTAGCCGGGCGTGGTGGCGGGCGCCTGTAGTCCCAGCTACTTGGAGGCTGAGGCCGGAGAATGGCATCAACCCGGGAGGCGGAGGCTGCAGTGAGCAGAGATCACGGCACTGCACTCCAGCCTGGGCGACAGGAGACTCCGTCTCAAAAAAAAAAAAAAAAAAACCCAACTCCAGGCCATAAGCCTTCCCAGAGACACAGCAGCAACCAAGGCTTTCAGGCCACGCCCCTCCCAGCGTCCACCTGTAAAGCAAGGGTAAGCAGCTCCTTCGCCGCACTTCCCGCTCGACCCTCGGTTCTGGACAACGGGGATCGTCCCCAGTCAAGGTGATTATATCGCAGTCTCAGCTGGGAGCTTCTCTTAACTTCTGACCATCGCCTGAGTTAGCTGGCAGACTTCCGAGAGGTCCTTTGTGAGGTAGGATCAGGAATGGCTTCCCTCTGCCCCTGCGTGAGTCTGGGAGTGCATGCAGAGCACTTCCCAGAGCCGCTCTTTCTCGCACATTCCCCATCACTCACTAAATCAGCAACAGCTGGGTAGGGTTAAGGCCTTCCGCTGTGGCCTGGGCTGCCCAGCTCCTTTAGGGCGTGTGTGTCATGGCGGCCATCGCTCTTCCTCTCAGGCTGTGAACACTCACAGTTTTCTACTTCACAGTGTAGGCTGCTACCCACTGCTTCTTTCAAAGGGTCTGTGGTTTTCTGTTAAGTTCCTGTGTTGCTTCTCGGAAAAATGTTCACAATGTGAATCTCTACACACTATTTTGTCTTTCCAAGTGGGAGAGGCATGCTAACTCTGGCTCCTATCCGCCATATTGGAAAAACAGGGTTTCAAAGATTTTCTGATTTGCAACCGGTTAAGGAAGGGAAGCATTTATAAAGACTGGGTTCAGCAGAAAAGAACGCTGGGTCTGGCTCGTGGGCATGGCTTTCTCCAGGCTGCTCAGGAAGAAATTTAGAGCAAAGAATGAGGGAGTGTCGAGTTCTCAGTTCTCCCGGATCTGAGGTCTATGTGGCAGTGGATCCATTTGTTAGGGGTTCAGGTTTATGAAACTCAGGGCCGTATGTTACGATATTATTTTCAGTTTCTATAGGGAACCAAACATCTTGTGTTTCCAACTTCCTTGCTACTTTTTTTTTTTTTAGACAGGGTCTCACTGTGTTGCCCAGGCTGGAGTGCAGTGGTGAGATCTGGAATCACTGCAACCTCCGCCTCTCGGGTTCAAGCGATTCTCCTGCCTCAAGCCTCCTGAGAGTGTTTGGGACTACAGGCATACACTACCATGCCCGGCAATTTTTTACCTTTTTAGTAGAGACAGAGGTTTCACCGTGTTGCCGAGGCTGTTCTCGAACTCAAGAGATCTGTCCAACTCGGCCTCCCAAAGTGCTGGGATTACAGGCATGAGCCACCTTGCCCAGTTGGCTATTGTTTTAGGCTACTATTACTTTCTTGCTTATCGAATTGCTTATTTACTTCTCAGCACTAGCTAGGTATCTGGGATTGTTATTTTTATTTTATTTTTTATTTATTTATTTTGAGACGGAGTCTCACTCTGTCGCCAGGCTGGAGTGCAGTGGCCTGATATCGGCTCACTGCAACCTCCGCCTCAGGGTTCAGGCGATTCTCCTGCCTCAGCCTCCTGAGTAGCTGGGACTACAGGCACATGCCACTATGCCCAGCTAATTTTTGCATTTTTAGTAGAGCAGGGGTTTCACCACATTGGCCAGGATGGTCCCCATCTCTTGACCTCGTGATCTGCCCGCCTCAGCCTCCCAAAATCCTGGGATTACAGGTGTGAGCCACCGCCTCCCAGCTGGAATTGTTCTTAAAGAAATTCACGATTTTCCTCTATTTGCATTTTTGTGGCAGGATGGAAGAGAGGGAGGGGGACTGGCAGGTCCCTAACAGGGGTTCCTGCTCCGTATCACACCCCCATTTTGAACATCCCTCACCAGAGAGATGCATTTATTAAAATCAATGAACCTATAAACCTACATTGATACTTTATTTATTTTTGTTTTTTCGAGATGGAGTCTGTGTCCCCAGGCTGGAGTGCAGTGGGCCATCTCAGCTCACTGCAATCTCTGTCTCCCGAGTTTAAGTGGTTCTCCAGTGTCAGCCTCTCGAATAGTTGGGACTACAGATGTGCACCACCATGCCTGGCTAGTTTTTTTTTTTTTTTTTTTTCTTTCTGAGAGGGAGTCTCGCACTGTCACCCAGGCTGGAGTGCAGTGGTGTGATCTTGGCTCACTGCAACCTCCGCCTCCCGGGTTCAAGCAGTTCTCCTGCCTCAGCCTCCCAAGTAGCTGGGATTACAGGTGCCCGCCACCAGCCCAGCTAATTTTTTGTATTTTTAGTAGAGTCGGTGTTTCACCATGTTGGCCAGGCTGGTCTCAAACTCCTGACCTTGTAATTCGCCCATCTCGGCCTCCCAAAGTGCTGGGATTACAGGCGTGAGCCACTGCGCCCGACCTTTTTTTTTTTTTGAGATGGAGTCTCACTCCAGGCTGGAGTGCAGTGGTGCAATCTCAGCTCACTGCAACCTCCGCCTCCTGTGTTCAAACGACTCTCCTGCCTTAGCCTCCCAAGTAGCTGGGATTACAGGAGCCCGCCACCACGCCTGGCCAATTTTTGCATTTTTAGTAGAGATGTGGTTTCACCATGTTGGCCAGGCTGATCTTGAACTCCTGACCGCAGATAATCCACCCACCTGGGTCTCCCAAAGTATGCGCCCATTTATTGAAGATTGTTAGTGCAATGAAACTATTTTGTATAATATAATCATGATGCATGTCATTATACATTTTTGTAAACCCATAGAATGGGTTAGCCTGTTGAAACTCTGTCTCTACTAAAAATATAACAAAAAATTAGCTGGGCGTGGTGGTGCACAGCTACTTGGGAGGCTGAGACAGGAGAATCACTTGAACCCGGGAGGTGGAAGTTGCGGTGAGCCGAGATTGCGCCACTGCACTCCAGCCTGGGCAACAGAGCAAGACTCCGTCTAAAAAAAAAAAAAAAAAAAAAGAGTTTAATTGTATACACTGTCTGAGTTTAATGTGAATGAATCGCCTATTTAAAAAATGCAAAGCCGGGCACGGTGGCTCAGGCCTGTAATCCCAGCACTTTGGGAGGCCGAGGCAGGTGGATCACGAGGTCAGGAGTTCAAGGGCAGCCTAACCAACATGGTGAAACCCCGTCTCTACTAAAAAAATGCAGAAAATTAACTGGGCGTGGTGGTGCACTCCTGTAATTCCAGCTACTGAGGAAGCTGAGGTAGGAGAATCGCTTGAACCTGGGAGGCAGAGGTTGCAGTGATCCGAGATCATGCCAGTGCACTCCAGCCTGGGTGACAGAGCAAGACTCTGTCTCAAAAAATAAATAAATAAGGTAAAAATAAATAAAGCAAAACAGCAAAAAAAGTTTTGTTTCTTTTCTGGAAGATATATTTTATGTAAGTGTAAGCAAACACATATATATCTTTTTAACCTGGAATAGCGTTTGGCATAGAATCGGGAAAATATTGGGCAAGGGAAGTCAGGTACCCCCAAAAGAACCCAACTTGACTGCAAAAGCTTGCAGCCTCCTTCAACTGGTGATTTTAATTAGTTTATTTAATTTTGCAACACCAAAACAAAAAAATTTTTCCTGCATCAGTTAATCTACCTGCATTAGTGTTTCCCTGGCACGTGGCTGCAAAATCATATTAGTTCAATTACAGAACTTCGCATTATATTAGGCGTAACTATTTCCCTTGGGTCCTAATTAAATAAGGTCGAATCAACTTTCTGCCTTTGGCATTTGTGCTAAAAAAAAAATATAAATCCCTATTGCATTATCCTACATACCCTTGGAAAAATAAAAAAAGAGAATGAATATCTTGTCCCAAAGGGTTAAAACCTCAGAATCATATTTTTTTAAACTCACTGGAAAATGGCTTCCACATTCCACAGGATAAGGAAGGAAAACTATGAAATCACTTTGAATGGATCTGTTCAGCAGGGGAAGAGCTGGCTCATTTTCCACGTGGACTGCCAAGTTCACCAGCCGTGGGGGGAAGTGATTTTAGTCTTTCTTTCTTTCTTCACATACATTTTTAAACTGCAGTCGTATGGAAATGAAAATCCCATTTGGAGATCAGATTCTTCAGATGGATTTAATTTATATACCATTTGACCAAGTCAATCAGACCAGCTTAGTAGAAGGTTTTTTTCATTATAATGTTGTGGGTTTTGCCTATGAATCTTATTTTCTAAGTTACAGAAAGTCAATTTAGCAAGTACAGCATCTAATTTAGGCTTTGTACTTAATTACCTTGGGACTGCATTAAAACTTTCTTCTGAGCAATAATTACATTGCTTCTCCTTAAAATGCAAACTCTCTGAATCACAGTCTGATTTAACCTTCCAAAATCTAGAGTTTCCCTGCATTGACTGATAGCTAAAAATGCTCCAGGGACCCGATTTTAACCCGTAACTTTTTTGTGTAGTAGTTATAAATGTGCAAAAATGGAGCAGACCAGGGCAAGAAAACAGAACATGTAAGGCTTCTCTCTAAAAAAATTAGACCCTTTCTCACTCTAAGATAGGGCCAACACCCTAACCTTCACGCTCAACCTCCTTTTCTTATCCCCACTGTGGTTGGAAAGTATAAGTGAATTAATTTACTCTATCTGACAGAGCTGAAGCCTATTGGATTTAACAAAAACTGCGAACCAGCACGTGCACCCACTCTTCTATATGTACCCTGGGTTTCACCGAAGAGCTTTCTGCCACTATTCTTTCCCTTCAAGGGAAGCTGGAGTAAACACACCTCCTGCCACTTCATTCCATCAGAGGTTTGTCTCTCCCATTAGTAAATCCACCGAGAGTAGGGACTTCCTGTCTGCCAAATGGTGTGGATGGAAGGGATTCAAATATTGGAGACAGAACCTGCATTGTGTCTGGCCCTTTATAGATGTTTTCTCTAGCGGAGACAGCCCATTCGAATACCCTGCGCTCTCCCTAGCTGGCTTGTGGCTCCAGGAACTGCTTCTCTCCTGTTTCGTGACCTTCATCTACTCCCTTCCCCAACCAAAAGATTTTTATATTCTTTGCCAGAGACCCTGCAAAATCCTGGTACATAGTAGATGTTCAAGAATTATTTGTTGAGTAAATTAAAATACTAAATTATGACTATATAGGACCTGTTTTCCAGGCTTCTGGAAATAATCAGGATTGTTTCAACCCAGGTGGATCTCAGTATCTAAGAATTCTGGAGCAGGAAACGTTTGGAAGACGGTTCAATGCTTGAGCTTGAAGAGACCTGTCAGTGAAATGCTAATAAATGTAAATAGCTGTGTTTGAGGAAGGAGGGAGGACTTAACTTGCATTGCAAGTGCTGAAATGTGTCATTGTTTTTGGGTAAACTAGTTTTACTTAAACTAAACTTAACTTCCATATTAATGGCAGAGAAATTGCTGATGTCAGCAATGATTAAGTTCACTGGCCGTGAGGGGGTCACGGCAAAAAACAATTATCTCAAAGCTTGTAGAGGTGTTAACAGATGTGGAACAACACCGATTATACTGACATAAACTAAAGAAAAGGGCAAAGCTGTTAGCAAAAGTCACTTGGAAGCTTGGACTACAATTTGAGAGTGGGTCTCCTGAAATTATTTAACTCTGTAAAACAAACAGATTAGCCTAGTCTCATCTATAATCTTAGAATTTAGTGTTCACTTTTAGCTGGAGTGTTAGAACAACTATCCAGCTGATTTCCTAATTCACAATATTAAAGGAAGCTTGGTCCGGAGGGAGGATGTAGCTCACTGTTTCAGCCTGGGAACCTCCTCTACCGCATCCCGTGTCCTGATGGGGAGACCCAGCCTTGCCGGAGAGCCACACAGACTGAAAATGCAGAAAGAATTTCCTCTTCTGTCTTTGGTTCTTAGCGCTTACTGAGCCAGAGGAGCCCCAGGACTTTCTGGCCAGGGCCTTTTTGCATCTCTAAAAGGGGATTTTACAAATTCCTGCTTCTTAGAGTTGGGAGGATTAAATGAGTTAATCCATGTAAAGTTCTCAGAACAGTGCCTGGCACAAGTAAAGACTTATAATACATACTTATTATTATTCTTATCTCAGGTTCTGGCACATCTACGACCTCCATAGTGCTGGAACATCGCCCGAAGGAAACATATTCATTCAAATTCCTATTAAGCTCTTCCAGGGAAACTAGCATTTAATGAGCACCAACTATACGACAGAAAGCACTTGACATAGATTGACTCGTTTACTCCTCATAACTCTAAAAATTATTCTGCACATTTTAGAGGTGGGAGAACAGACTCAGTGAGACCATGTAAGGTGAAGCTCAGAATTTCCTGGCATAAGGCTGGCTTGGAATTGAAAAGGTGTGTCTGATTCTAAATTGGATCTTCATTCACGTCACCCATGTGAAAGGCATGAATCACCAGATTCCTGTCCATAAGTGCTGCGCAGGTTCTCTATTACAAGGGCACTGGTGAAGACAGCAAAGCTGGGTTCTTCTTATTCTGCAGCTGCTCTCGGCAGGGCTGTATCTGTCCTGAGGTAGTGTAGTGCCTTTTCCAAGTCACGCAGAGGTGTTCTCAGAAGCCCTAGAATCTTGTATCTTTTTTTTTTTAGACGGAGTTTCGCTCTTGTTGCCCAGGCTGGAGACCAAGGGCGTGATCTCGGCTTACCGCAACGCCCCCCCGCCGCCGGGTTCAAGGATTCTCCTGCCTCAGCCTCCCCAGTAGCTGGGATTACAGGCATGCGCCACCACGCCTGGCTAATTTTGTATTTTTAGTAGAGACGAGGTTGTTCCATGTTGGTCAGGCTGGTCTTGAACCCCTGACCTCAGGTGATCCACCCACCTTGGCCTCCCAAAGTGCTGGGATTACAGATGTGAGCCACCACACCCGGCTGGAATCTTGTATCTTAAGATTCAAAATTTAAGTCACATATGAACACTAGAACTGATGTGAAGATTGCATATTTTGATTCCCAAATTTTTTAATTTTTTTAATTTTTAAAATTTTTTATTTTTGAAACAGAGTCTTGCTCTGTCACCAGGCTGGAGTGTAGTGGCATGATGTCGGCTCACTGCAACCTCCACCTCCTGGGTTCAAGCGATTCTCCTGCCTCAGCCTCCCGAGTAGCTGGGACTGGAGGCATGTGCCACCACGCCCAGCCAGTTTTTGTGTTTTTAGTAGAGACGGGATTTCACGGTGTTGGCCAGGGTGGTCTCAACGTCTTGACCTCTTGATCCTCCCACCTTGACCTCCCAAAGTACTGGGATTCCAGGCGTGAGCTACTGCACCTGGCCTCTCAAGGTTATTATTATTTTTTTAAATTTATGGAGACAGAATCTCACTCTGTTGCCCAGGCTAGTCTCAAACTCTTGGCCTCAACAGTCCTCCTGCCTCAGCCTCCCAAAGTGCTGGCGTTACAGGACAGAGAAATATGTTATAGGAAAGGGGTCCCGAACCAGACTCTAAGATAGAGTTCTTGGATCTCGTGCAAGAAAGAATTCAGGGAAAGTCCGCAGTGCAAAGTGAAAGCAAGTTTATTAAGACAGTAAAGAAATAAAAGAATGGGGAGGCTCTGGGCGCCTCCCCGGGGGCCCAGTCCCTGGCGCTGCTCTGGCGGCCTGGTGGCCAGCTCCTAGCCTCCCCACTCTGCCCATCATGAGGGGCCCAGGAGGCTGGCGGCAGGAGCCGTCACATGCGGGACCTGCCCGGGCGTTGGGGTATGGGATCCCCTGGCCTGGAGCGGGCTCGTCCTGGCCGGCCTGGATCCAAGCACAGTCTTAGCTTTTGGAGCCAGCAGCAGCCGGGCCGAATTCAGTTTTTCTGACCCAAGTGTAGCCGACAGGATCCTGGCAATGCAGCCCAACAGGAAGCAAAGCACAGGGAAGCGGAAATGAGAAACAGTATCTTAACCCAAGTTCTCGATCAGTAGGCCCGGGGCAGATAGAGTAACTTAGCACCTGTAAAGCCTGAAAAAACTAAAGCAGTAGAGAATTTATCTTATATAGATGGCAAGATATGGACAACTGAGAAGGTGTCAGAACAAGGTTTAATAGAAATCCTTGGCCGGGCGCGGTGGCTCAAGCCTGTAATCCCAGCACTTTGGGAGGCCGAGACGGGCGGATCACGAGGTCAGGAGATCGAGACCATCCTGGCTAACCCTGTGAAACCCCGTCTCTACTAAAAACTACAAAAAACTAGCCGGGCGAGGTGGCGGGCGCCTGTAGTCCCAGCTACTCGGGAGGCTGAGGCAGGAGAATGGTGTGAACCCGGGCGGCGGAGCTTGCAGTGAGCTGAGATCCGGCCACTGCACTCCAGCCTGGGCAACAGAGTAAGACTCCGTCTCAAAAAAAAAAAAAAAAAAAAAAGAAATCCTTAAAAAAGTAAGCCAACAAACAGAAAAGACAACAACAGTGAAATTCAACAGAAGAAAAGTAATGGACTCTGATGAAGATGACAATTATTGAACTACAAGTGCTCACAGACTAGAACTTAATGGAACAATTCTAGGACAGAAGTTAAGATCTGATTAAATATTTGCTTGGTTTATTGTCTATATGCCTTTTAAAAAAATAAACGTTATGCAAAATAAAAAAAAAAAAAGAAATAAAAGAATGGCTATTCCATAGACAGAGCAGCCCATAGGGCTGCTGGTTGTCCATTTTTATGGTTATTTATTGATGATATACTAAACGATGGGTGGATTATTCATGCCTCCCCTTTTTAAACCATATTGGGTAACTACTGGATGTTGCCATGGCATTTGTAACTGTAATGTTGCTGCTGGGAGTGTGGCAGTGAGGACAACCAGAGGTCACTCTCCTGGCCATCTTGGTTTTGGTAGGATTTAGCTGGCTTCCTTACTGCAACCTGTTTTATCAAGGTTTTTTTGTTTTGTTTTGTTTTTTTGAGACGGAGTCTCACTGTGTCGCCGAGGCTAGAGTGCAGCACTGCCATCTCAGCTCACTGCCACCTCTGCCGCCTAGGTTCAAGCAATTCTCCTGCCGTAGTCTCCTGAGTAGCTGGGATTACAGGCGCCTGCCATCGTGCCTGGCTAATTTTTGTATTTTTAGTAGAGATGGGGTTTCACCATGTTTGCCAGGCTGATCTTGAACTCCTGACCTCATGATCCTCCTGCCTTGGCCTCCCAAAGTGCTGGGATTACAGGCATGAACCACCGCGACCGGCCCCTATCTTTTCAAGACAACAATGCCTCATGATTTCCTTTTACTTACCACACACTCCTGCTAAAGTGATTATTCAAACTATTACCTAGATCTTCTAAATACATGCCATACAACTTTCCTTTCTTTGAAACATCAGACATAAAGTAAACACCAATAAATACTGTGATGCTTTTAACCATTCTGTATATATTTCTTAGAAGTTGATGTCATGGATACATGTTACAGTTTTCTTGTGATTCTTTATTTTATTGAGACAGAGTCTCAATTTGTCACCCAGCCTGGAGTACAGTAATGTGATCTCGGCTCACTGCAACCTCCACCTCCCGGGCTCAACCATTCTCCTGCCTCAGCCTCCTGAATAGCTGGGATTATAGGCGCACATCACGAGGCCTGGCCAATTTTTATATTTTTAGTAGAGACGGGGTTTCTCCATGTTGGCCAGGCTGGTCTCGAACTCCTGGCCTCACGTGATCCTCTTGCCTCAGTCTCCCAAAGTGCTGGGATAACAGGTGTGAGCCACCCAGCCCAGCCTCTTTTTTTTTTTTTTTTTTTGAGACAGAGTCTCACTCTGTTGCTCAGGCTGGAGTGCAGTGGCACAATTTTGACTCACTGCAATTTCTGCCTCCTGGGTTCAAGCGATTCTCCTGCCTCACCCTCCTGAGTAGCTGGGACTATAGGCATGTGCCACCACACTCAGCTAATTTTTGGATTTTTAGTGGAGACGGGGTTTTACCATGTTGGCCAGGATGGTCTCAATCTCTGATCCACCTGCCTCAGCCTCCCAAAGTGTTAGGATTACAGGCGTGAGGCAGTGCACCCAGCCTAAGAATCTCTGTTAACACAACTAGATCTTTCCCTTCCAGGCCCTCCCAATCCTGAAGTGAACGGAGAGTCTAGCTTCCTTTTAAAGGTCTAAACAGGAAACATTTACCATCTATTGTCTCTAAGAGTGACCCTCTATGAGACTTCATCTACATAATAAGAGCCTTGGTCTCTACAACCCCTTATCTTAACTAAGACACCCATTTCTATAGATTACAGGTCTTTATTTTATTTATTTTTTGAGACAGGGTCTCACTTTATAGCCCAGGCTAGAGAGCAGTGGCACAATTATGGCTCACTGCAGCCTCGACCTCCTGGGCTCAAGTGATCCTCCCACCTCAGCCTCCTGAGTACCTGGGACTACAGGTGCATGCTACCATGCCCGGTTTTTTTTTTCCCGTGGATATGAGGTCTCACTATATTGCCCAGGCTAGTCTTGAACTCCTGGGCTCAAGTAGTCTTCTTGCCTTGGCCACCTAATATGCTGAGATTATAGGCATGAGTCACCATACTTGGCCCCAAATCTTTATAATTTAACTCTTTCAACTAACTGCCAATCAGAAAATATTTGAATCCACCCCATATGAGTATGTAAGAATCCCCCCACTTTGAGTTGTCCTGCCTTTCCAGACCAAAACAATGTGTACATCACATGTATTGGTTGATGTCTTATATATCCCTAAAATGTATAAAGCCAAGCTATAACCCAATCACGTTGGGCATGTACGGTCAGGACCTCTTGGCACTGTGCCTCGGGCCGTGGTTACTGGTATTTGGCTCATAATAAACCTCTGTAAATATCCTGACATGGGAGGATCACTTGAGCCCAGGAGGTCGAGGCTGCAGTGAGCCATGATAGTGCCACTGCACTCTAGCCTGGGTGACAGCCTCTGAGCCAACCTCTCCTACATTGAGCACAAGACATTTTTCATCAATATCTCAAAGATGTGCTCAGTGTAGGAGAAGTTGTCTTTGTCCGGCTCGTGGCTCTCCAGGAAGCTAAAGCAGACATTGCCAGCAGTGATCTCCTTACTCTTTTCACTGGGGATGTCCTTCTTACAGACTGACTTGTGCTGTTTCAGATCTTTAAGGGCGAAGTTGTTGGTCGGATCCTGGAGGAGGGTCCCATACCCAGCCATCATGCCTCTGGGACTGAGCACTCAGGGTGCAGGCACTCGTGGGTCCCCAGTTCCTGAGCAGCACCCAGAGCCTCCCTCTCCTCAGCTCCCAGCGCCGCCGCTTCCACCTGCCTCAGTTTCCTTGTAATGATAAGATGGAAAATAGGCCAGGTGCGGTGGCTCATGCCTGTAATCCTAGCACATTAGGAAGCTCAGGCAGGCAGACAGGAAATCGAGACCATTCTGGCTACAACAGTGAAACCCTGTCTCTACTAAAAATACAAAAAATTAGCCAGGTGTAGTGGCAGGCGCCTATAGTCCAGCTACTCAGGAGGCTGAGGCAGGAGGATCGCTTGAACCCAGGAGGCAGAGGTTGCAGTGAGCCAAGATCACGCCACTGCACTCCAGCCTGGGCAACAGAGTGAGACTCCGTCTCAAAAAATAAAAGATATGGAAAACATCTTTGCGTTACAGTAGCAGTTGGCCAGGCATGGCGGCTCACCCCTGTAATCCCAGCACTTTGGGAGGCTGAGGCGGGCAGATACATTGAGCTCCAGAGTTTGAGACCAGCCTGGCCAACATGGCGAAACCCTGTCTCTACTAAAAATACAAAAATTAGCTGGGCTTTGTGGTGTGCGTCTGTAATCCCAGCTACTCATGAGGCTGAGGCAGGAGAATCATTTGAACTTGGGAGGTGGAGGTTGCAGTGAGCTGAGATTGTGCCACTGTGCTCCAGCCTGGGTCACAGAATGAGACTTCGTCCTCCCAAAACATCAGATTATCCTTGGTATGGTATCTATATACTTATATAAACTGACCATAACCTAGGACAATAATTTCAAGTGTGCATTAATGGTTATTTATTTATTTATTTTTGAGATGGAGTTTTGCTTTTGTCACCCAGGCTGGAGTGCAATGGCACGATCTCAACTCACGGCAACTTCTGCCTCCCAGGTTCAAGTGACTCTCCTGCCTCAGCCTCCCGAGTAGCTGGGATTACAGGCACCCGACACCTTGCTTGGCTAATTTGTTTTTGGTATTTTTAGTAGAAATGGGGTTTCACCACATTGGCCAGGCTGGTCTTGAACTCCTGACTTCAGGTGATCTGCCCACCTTGGCCTCCCAAAGTGCTCAGATTACAGGCATGAGCCACTGCACTGGCCATTTTTTTTTTTTTTTTTTTTTTGAGACATAGTCTCACTCTGTCACCCGGGCTCGTGTACAGTGGTGCAATCTCGGCTCGCTACAATCTCCACCTCCCGGGTTCAGGAGATTCTCCTATCTCAGCCTCCTGAGTAGCTGGGATTACAGGTGTACACCACCATGCCTGGCTAATTTTTCTATTTCTAGTAGAGACAGGGTTTCGCTATGTTGGCCAGGCTAGTCTCGAACTCCTGTGATCTGCCTGCCTCTGCCTCCCAAAGTGCTGGGATTACAGGCTTGAGCCACTGTGCCCGGCCAATAGCTCTTTTTATGTAAGTAAAATTGTCTGTTACACATAATTTATTTTATTTTATTATTTTCTTTTTTGAGATGGAGTCTTGCTCTGTTGCCTAGGCTGGAGTGCGGTGGTGCGATCTCGGCTCACTGCAAGCTCTGCCTCCCAGATTTCACATCATTCTCCTGCCTCAGCCTCCCGAGTAGCTGGGGCTACAGGCGCCTGCCACCATGCCCAGCTAATTTGTTTTTTGTATTTTTAGTAGAGACGGGGTTTCACCATGTTAGCCAGGATGGTCTCAATCTCCTAAAGTCCTGTTTTTACTTCCCTTTCTATCCAACTTACGTTCCATGTCCACTATCCTGATTACACCTTTAACTGTTTCGGTTCTTTGCCCTCTTGATTTACCTTCCTGGCAAAATGCTGACACTGGGGCAATCTAGTAACCCTGCCATGGACACCTGCAGATTGTCTGCAAGCATCTCCATCACCCCACCCCACAGGCAGCCTCCCACGTCAAGGTTCTGTGGCACAGCCAATCCCAGTAAATTTTGGCATAAGTCCCAGGCCCAACCTGGGATGCTGAAAATTTCTTCCCCAAGGTATTTAAGGTTGAGATTCAGAAAGTCTTCTCAGTTTCTTCATGGCTGAAGATTTGAGCAAGAGTGCTATTCACTAATTAGAATGGCTTGAGAAGGGGTGGGCGAGGTGAGTCACACCTATAATCCCAGCACTTTGCAAGGCCGAGGTGGGAGGATCATCTGAGGTCAGGAGTTTGAGACCAGCCTGGCCAACATGGTGAAACCCCGTCTCTACTATAAATACAAAAATTAGCTGCGCACCTATAATCCCAGCTACTCAGGATGCTGAGCCAGGAGAATAGGTTGAACCCGGGAGGTGGAAGTTGCAGTGAGCTAAGATTGCACTACTGCACTCCCACCTGGGTGACAGAGCGAGACTCTGTCTCAAAAAAAAAAAAAGAAAGAAAGAAAAGAGAATGGCAGGAGAGGACCTAGCACTTTGGCAGGCTGAGGCGGGCAATTGCTTGAACCCAGGAGTTTGAGACCAGTCTGGGTAACATGGTGAAGTGAAACTCTGTCTCTACAAAAAAAAAAAAAAAAAACAAAACAAAGAAAGAAAAGAAAAATTAGCTGGTCATGGTGGTATGTGCCTGTGGTCCCAGTTATTTGGGAGGCTGAGGTGGGAGAGTCACTTGAGCCCAGGAGGTTGAGGCTGCAGTAAGCTGTAATCATTCTACTGCACTCCAACATGGATTACAGAGTGAGACTCTGTCTCAAAAAAGCAAAACAAAACACAAAGAAACATTCAAAAAAGAAACAAAACAAAGCATTCAGAATGGATGCAAACCATGTCACATAGCAGGGGGGCCTGGAGGCCCCTGATGTGCCTGTTGTTGTTCCTGTAGTTAGTTGTTTGATGGTGGGGAGGCTAAGGAAGCTACTTAGGCATCAGGAGGGTGTTCCAGGAACTCACATATGAGAATTTACCTGCAGTACAAGTATCTTTCAGTATTTAAAAAAGAGTATATCAAGGATAGGTGCGGTGGCTCTCGCCTGTAATCCCAGCACTTTGGGAGGCTGAGACTGGTAGATCACAGGAGTTCGAGACTAGCTTGGCTAACATGACAAAACCCCACCTCTGTCAAAAATACAAAACTTAGCTGGGCGTGGTGGCTCGCACCTGTGGTCCCAGCCACTTGGGAAGGCTGAAGCAGGAGAATTGCTTGAACCTGGGAGGCGGAGGTTTCAGTGAGCTGAGATCGCGTCACTGCACTCCGGCCTGGGTGATAGAGCTAGACTCTGGGGGAAAAAAAAAAAAGAAAAGAAACTTCATAAAACCAGTATGTCATATTTGGGAGATCTGGGCAACCATACTTCCTGTCATGTTGTTATATTGCCTTTGTTATAATTTACTTTAAAATATCTACTTATAAACACTGTAATGTACTTGTGTGTAAATTAACTTTAATCTACACTCGAAGGGAGGTTAGTTATTATTAGAGTTACCCTATTAGGAATTCACACCCTGGGGCTGGTTGGTTATAGTTTGAAGTGCCCTAATCAGGAATCCATACTCCCCAGGTGGCTACTTAGGCATTTCAAGGATTTTTATTAAAATTTATACCGGAAGGTTCAGTAATTAGAAAAGGGATGTTAGAAATAATTTTTTTTTTTTTTTTGAGACAGTTTTGCTCTTGTTGCCCAGGCTGGAGTGCAGTAGTGCAATATTGGCTCACTGCAACGTCCGCCTCCCGGGTTCAAGCGATTCTCCTGCCTCAGCCTCCTGAGTAGCTGGGATTAGAGGCATGCACCACCACTCCTGGTTAATTTTTGTAGAAATCCGTTTTCATTGGTGAAATGTATGGTGTTCCAGATATATGGGAGGGTAGAAAGATTTCATAGTCTGATAACTCTTGTGTGAAAGAGGTGTAAGAACATCTGCCCAGGCCGGGCATGGTGGCTCATGGCTCTAATCACAGCACTTTGGGAGGCCAAGGCGGGCAGATCACCTGAGGTCAGGAGTTCGAGATGAGGCTGGCCAACTTGTTGAGACCCCGTCTCTACTAAAAATGCAAAATATTAGCTGGGCATGGTGGTGCACGCCTGTATCCCAGCTACTGAAGAGGCTGAGGTGGGAGGATCACTTGAACCCGGAAGGCAGAGGTTGCAGTGAGCTGAGATTGTGCCACTGCACTTCAGGCTGGGCAACAGAGTGAGACTCTGTCTCAAAAACAAACAAACAAACAAACAAACAAAAAACAGAACATCTGACCAGAGTATAAGTTTCACGACAGCAGAGTTATTGATTGGCTTTATTCACACCTATATGCCCAGTGCTAAGAGCAGTGCCTCATACATAGTAGACACTCGGTATATTCAATATGTGGTGAATAAGCTGCTAGAAAACCCAGCAACCATCTACTTTCCAGGTCTAAGTTCTATTTGATTCTGTGTTGTTCATCCCTTCCCAATGCCTTCAATTCAATTTTTGGAAGCCTCTCCTGACAGATCTGAATAGAAGATTGGCTGATCCTGCTATTTGTATGGGAGTGAAGTTCCCATACAAGATGCTTTAGGCATGCTTGAAGACAGAGTGAGGATTTCCTCAAGCTTACATGAGCAGATGAGATGAGGGTTTTTGGGCCCACTTGCTAATATAAGTTTATACATTTGGAATAATTTGGACTAAGACTAACTTGCATGGTAATCTACTACCTGATATCAAGGTCGCAGGGACAGACATGTTTAGCTTCCACTTACATAAATCAGTGGATGCTATTGATCTTTACTAAAATAATCTGACAGCTGCTGGAGGGCCACATAGGCTGAGGTTAATTTAAAATACATGAGAGGGGCTGGGCACCATAGCTTACGCCTGTAATCCCAGCTTCTTGGGAGGCTGAGGCAGGAGAATTGCTTGAACCCCTGAGATGGAGCCTGCAGTGAGCCGAGATTGCACCCCTGCACTCTGGCCTGGGCGACAGAGTGAGATTCTGTCTCAAAAACAAATAAATAAATGAATAAATAAAAAATAAAATACATGAGAGGTGTCCAGGCCTCCTCATGTTATGTGAGACAGAAACACACACAATTTTGTATATTGGTCCCAGTATAAATTAAGGGTCCCATATCTCAAGGAGGCATCAATTTTTTTTTTTTTGAGACAGAGTCTTGCTCTGTCGCCCGGGCTGGAGTGCAGTGGCCGGAACTCAGCTTACTGCAAGCTCCGCCTCCTGTGTTCACGCCATTCTCCTGCCTCAGCCTCTGGAGTAGCTGGGACTACAGGCGCCCGCCACCTCGCCCAGCTAGTTTT
>NW_016809129.1:2493553-2513818 GCF_001698545.2 Rhinopithecus bieti | reverse complement strand
CCTCACCTGGCTAGATTTTTGTATTTTTTAGTGGAGACGGGGTTTCACCGTGTTAGCCAGGATGGTCTCGATCTCCTGACCCCGTGATCTGCCCGTCTTGGCCTCCCAAAGTGCTGGGATTACAGGCTTGAGCCACCGCGCCCGGCGAGGTATCAATATTGTACGGCAGCAAGGAGAATGAATCTGGGAGGCTCTCAGCAGAGATCTGAATCATGAGAATGGATGTTCTTTACCAGGAAGACCTTGTAGAATAAGAAGAGAGTTGGGCCAAGTAGGTAGACTTGGAAATCAATACTTAAAAAGCAAGGAGATCAAGAAGAAACCATGAAAGCTATAGATAATCGAGATGAGTGTGGTATCAGAGAAATCAAGAGAAGAGTGGCAAGGAGGGAAAAGGAGAGGGGAAAATGTGGCAAAGCATGCAACACAGAAAAGACTTGATCATGCTCATGAATGGCAGAGAAGGAGCTAGTACAGAGGGCAGTGTTGAACACACAGTAGAGGAAATGAAAGATGATGGGATCAAGATGCAAAGTAAAGGTTTGTTGAGTAAAGGCTAAGATGTCATTTTTTAAAAAAGGATCCTAGCTGGATGCAGTGGCTCACACCTATGATCCCAGCACTTCGGGAAGTCAAGGTGGGTGGATCACTTCAGGTCAGGAGTTCAAGACCAGCCTGGCCAACATGGTGACAGCCCATCTCTACTAAAAATGCAAAAAATTAGTTAGGCATTGTTGTGCGCACCTGTAGTCCCAGCTACTCAGGAGGCTGAGGTGGGAGAATCACTTGAACCAAGGAGGTGGAGGTTGCAGTGAACTGAGATTAAGCACTGCACTCCAGCCTGGGTGACAGTGTGAGACTCCATCTCAAAACAAACAAACAAACAAGACCCTAAAATATAGTAGCTTAAATAAGATAGAGGTTTATTTTTCTCTGTCATGTAACAGTCTAGCCACTAAACTGGCATGCAACTTTGCACCACTAGTCACTCAGGGACCCACCTTCCTTCCATATTGTTGCTTCACCAGCTCCGCATGTTGAAGGTGGGTCAACGACACAGTCCTATTCCAGCACATGGGAAAGGAAGTCAAGCCAGCATTACATCAGAAAGGGACCATACACAGAGATTACTGCTAATAAATTCTTCTACTGTCAATACCTTTATAACATCATGCTAGCTGGTATTTTGAATGTAAAAATGTGTTTTGTATTGGTGAAGCTAGTGATTTGTTAAATAGCATGATGAATATTAGAAACAGTGGAATTAGGCCAGGCACAGTGGCTCATACCTGTAATCGCAGCACTTTGGGAGGCTGAGGAGGAAGGGTCACCTAAGGTCAGGAGTTCGAGACCAGCCTGGCCAACATGGTGAAACCCCGTCTCTACTAAAAATGCAAAAATTAGCCGGCTGTGGTGTGCACCTGTAATCCCAGCTACTCAGGAGGCTGAGGCAGGATAATTGCTTAAACCCAAGAGGCAGAGGTTGCAGTGAGCCGAGATTGTGCCATTGCGCTTCAGCGTGGGCAACAGAGTGAGACTCAAAAACAAACAAACAAATCCCAAAATATGTTATTTCTGAGACTGTGAGGAGGTTTCCAGAAGAGATTAGTGTTGGAATCTGTAAACTGAGTAAAGAAGATCAACGCTCATAAATGTGGGTAAGCATTATCCAACTGATTGAGGATTCAATAGAACAAAAAGGCAGAGGAAGTCTGGGCACAGTGGCTTATGCCTTTAATCCCTTTGGGAGGGTGAGGCGGGTGGATTACATAAGGTCGGGAGTTTGAAACCATCCTGGCCAACATGGGGAAACCCCGTCTCTACTAAAAATGCAAAAATTAGCCGGGTATGTTAGCATGCACCTGTAGCCTCAGCTACTGTGGAAGCTGAGGCAGAAGAATCGCTTGAACCTGGGAGGCAGAGGTTGCAGTGAGCCGAGAATGTGCCACTGCTTTCCAGTGTGGCCAACAGAGTGAGTCTGTCTCAAAAACAAAAAACAAAAAAAACAAACAAACAAAAAAAAAAACTCAGAGGAAGGGTGAACTCTCTCTCTTTGTTCTTGAGGTGGGACATGCATCTTCTCCTATGTTTGACTTATACCAGTGACCCTATCCCATTCTCAGCCTTTGAACTTGGTCTGAATTACATAACCAACTTTCCTGGTTCTCCAGCTTGTAGACAGTAGGTTGTTGGACTTCTATGAGTGAATTTCCATAATAAGTAACATCTCCTATTGACCTTATTTCCCTAAAAATCCCCAATACAAGGAGGCAAAAAACCATACATACATATATATGTAGTCTTTTTATTATTTTTTTAAGGACACCTAAGAGTCTGTCATAGTATAAAGTGTTGCCTTTTATAGTGAAGGAAACAATAGGCAAGGACAGAGATGAGTTTATAGATAGTGGGGTGGGAAGGACAGGAAATTGAAGGAGTTTACTCCCGAGGGCCTCAGTTTTCCAGGAATTAAAAACATTTGTTTGTTTGCTTATTTTACCTGCATTAATTAGGATTTTTTTTTCTTTTTTTTGAAATGAAGTTTGTCTCTTGTTGCCCAGGCTGGAGTGCAATGGCGTGATCTCCTGTAATCCCAGCACTTTTGGAGCCTGAGGCTGGTGGATCGCTTGAGCTCAGGAGTTCGAGACCAGCCTGGGCAACATGGCAAAACTCTTGTCTCCACAAAAAAATACAAAAATTAGCTCAGATGGTGGCATGTGCCTGTAGTCCCTGCTATTTGGGAGACAGGTGGGAGGATCACTTGGGTCCTGGGAGGTCAAGGCTGCAATCAGCCAAGATTGTACCACTGCACTCCAACCTGGGCGAAAAAACAAGACCTTGGCTCAAAAAAATAAAAAATAAAAGAGACAAACTGGATAAAAGATTTCTTTCTCCTTACAAAGTTTTCAGTCCACGGGGTGGATGGCATTGCAAAATGAGGTCATCTAGAGGTCCAGGTTTCTTTTGTGGTTCTGTCCTTCTCTCATGTGGCCATGGGAGGCATGCCTGAGGCTGCTTCACCCTCACTATCAGGTCTGTGTCCCAACCCATGAGCAGGAAGGAGATAGGAATCAGATATGTGCAGTGGTAGGGAGGAGGAAGGAGGATTAGCAGGTTCTGCAAAAACAGAAACAAAAGGCTGGGTGCAGTGGCTCACGCCTGTAATCCTAGCACTTTAAGAGGCTGAGGTGGGCAGATCACCTGAGGTCAGGAGTTCGAGGCCAGCCTGGCCAACATGGTGAAACCCTGTCTCTACTAAAAATACAAAAAATTAGCTGGGTGTGGTGGTGCACACCTATAGTTCCAGCTACTTGGGGGGGTGAGGAAGGAGAATCCCTTGAACCCAGGAGGCGGAGGTTACAGTGAGCTGACATCGCACCATTGCACTGCAGCCTAGGCTACAAAAGCAAAACTCCATCTCAAAAAAAAAAAAAAAAAGAGAAAATTTACTTTAAAAAGTCATTTAGGCGGGGCCTGGTGGCACATGCCTGTAATTCCAGCACTTCGGGAGGCCAAAGTGAGAGGACTGCTTGAGCCCAGAAGTTTGAGCCCAACCTGGGCAACATGACAGAACCCCATCTCTACAAAATATTTTTTAACATTAGCTGGCTGTGGTAGTGCATTCCTGTAGTTACAGCTACTCAGGAGGCTGCGGAGGAGGATAGCTTGAGCCCCAGAGGTTGAGGTTGCAGTAAGTCTCTGCACTCCAGTTAAAGCAATAAAGCCAGACCCTGTCTCAAAAAAAAAAAAAAATATATATATGTATATGTATATTTAAGGATTATTTAAAGTAGTTTACCAAGATGTAGACATGCCAGATAAACAGGCAAATAAAGAAGTAAGGGAGAAAGTGAAAAAGGAGGAAAAATAGGGATATGACTAAAGCTAGCAAGGAAAATAGCTGCCATACATACTTAAGAAAGGAGGGCTGGTTGCTTTATTTTGGCTTAAGACCAAGTTAATTTATCCAGACTGCTGATAGACTTCTTATTTTATATTTCACTTATTAAATATTAAGTTTAGGTTTTTCTTCCCTACCTTCCCAGGGATTTGATGAATAAAGTACTAACTGGTATTGTGACTTGTATGTTATAATAAATAATCTGTCAATTTCAAATTTTTAAATAATTGAGAGAGTTTTGAACATTAAATGAAATTTTTTGGCAAGTCAGATATAAAATACACGAAAAGACAAAAGTGTGGCGGCTGTGCTATTCACCTTTCACATTTTGCCTATCTTTTATCTGCAGTTTATAGAAAAGGCATTTTACTAAATTCAAAGTGAGAACTACTAATATCACACCTGCATATGACCTCCTTATTGTGGACGGGTGTCAGCCAAAGTAGTTAAGTTTCAAAATGGCTATACTGATAGACTTTTACTCAAAAACTATAATCATTATTTGGTCATGTTTTGGTTGGATTACAATCTACAGAATGGGAAAACTTGCATCAGATTTCTAGTTCTTTCTAGCTTTAAGATACTATCATTTCCATCATCCTGTAAGATGTTATCTCTTTTTATGCATACTTTCTTTAAAGTCCAAGTCACTCAGAGAATGAGGTCATTAAGCTGCTATTGATCTTGCTCACCATGGCAATATCAACACACAGAACCTAAATAAAGGACCCTAAAATAAAAGTGGAAAGTGTAACACAGCTGCCAATTTTAGAGAATTTTTCAGAAGTATCTCATTTGTAGTATAGCAGGAATCTCAGCTCCAGTCTAAGCTGGGTGTGCTGCTGGGCTCAAGCATGTCTGGGCATGTCTGGCAAACTGGTGAGGCAGGACTACAAGAAACCTGCTGCCATGGGGGCTGAAGCTGCTTCCTGGAACAGAACTCATTTTAGTGGAAGAGAGAATTAGAGGAGCCCTGCAAGAAAGACTTAGTCATTGGATGGAGAGTAATAAATGCAGCGTGGGGTAGCTGTTACTCAAATCTGTCGCCAATCTAGGCCCATGAAAGCATGTCTGGATCCCTAAGAGAAATAGAGCTCTAAGTAAAAACTTTAATAAAGGGCTGTTTTACTGAAAACCATATGATATTGGGCACAAGCAGTCTGCTTCGGGGTTCCCCTAACACAATGATCTCCATTTCTTCTGACTGTACTATGACTTTGGCTGTTTGTTTGTATCCCAAATTTTGGCTGGGGCTTGTGGCTCATGCTTGTAATCCCAGCATTTTGTTAGGCCAAGGCGGGCGATCGCTTGAACTTGGAAGTTAGAAACCAGCCTGGGCAACGTGGAAAAATCCCATCTCTACAAAAAATGCAAACATTAGCCGGGCATGATGGCATGCGTCTGTACTCCCAGCTACGCAGGGGGCTGAGGTGGGAGGATGGCTTGAATCCATAAGGTTGAGTCTACAGTGAGCTGTGATTGCGTCACTGCACTCCAACCTGGGCAATAGAGCAAGACCCTGTCTCAAAAAAACCCAAAAGACTAAGTAAACACACACATACAAATCCTGATAGGTGTCTGCAGTACCTAGAATAGCAGAGCAGGAGAAGGGGTCCTGGGAGAGGAGGATTTCAGTTAGTGAGAGACCCTTGCCCTTGTGGGACTCCAGAAGGCTGGAGGTGTCCTGACTACCTTAGTAGGCTTGGTAGGTAGAAGAACAAATGAAATTCAAATTATTGTTGCTAATTTGACCCCATTAGTACTGTGGTTGATGAGTTTGAATATGACTCCTAATCAAATAGCTCTTATGCAATAGTGTGTTATTGGGCAACTTACAATTACCTACAGCATTCCATACTCACCAAGCTGGAAAAAAGAACGGTAAAACAGTGATTCTTAATTTGTGAAAGACCAGTATTTAAAAAAAAAAAAAATTTCTGGGCCGGGCACAGTGGCCCACGCCTGTAAACTTGGGATTTTGGGAGGCCGAGGCGGGCAGATCATTTGAGTTCAGGAGTTCGAGACCAGCCTGGCCAACATGGTGAAACTTTGTCTCTACTAAAAATACAAGAAAATGAGCCAGGTGTGGTGGTGCATGCCTGTAATCCCAGCTACTTGGGAGGATGAGGCAGGACAATCGCTTGAACCCAGGAGGCAGAGGTTGCAGTGAGCCAAGATCTCACCACTGCATGCCAGCCTGGGTAACAGAGTGAGACCCCATTTCCAAAAAAAAAGAAAAAAATTCTGATGGACCAGTACTTTTGTAAAATACAGTAAAAATAAATTACCAGTGTAATAAAATAAAATAACTGCTGACATAGAAACTATTAACTCTAAGGCCAGGTGCGGTGGCTGATGCCTGTAATCCTAGCACTTTGGGAGGCTGAGGCGGGTGGATCATGTGAGGTCAGGAGTTCGAGACCAGCCTGGCCAACATAACGAAACCCTGTCTCTATTAAAAATGCATAAATTAGCTGGGCGTGATGGCGGGCGCACTGTAATCCCAGTACTCGGGAGGCTGAGGCAGGAGAATCGGCGTTGAAGCCGGGGGTGGGAGGGGGTGGTCGGGGTGGCGGGCGGAGTTGCAGTGAGCCAGATCACGCCACTTTGCTCGCAGCCTTGGGCCAAAGAGTGAAACGTCCGTCCTAAAAAAAAAAAAAGTATAATCTCTAGTTTTTAAATATTTATTTGTTTGTTTGTTTATTTGAGATGGATCTCGCTCTGTCGCCCAGGCTGCAGTGCAGTGGCGTGATCTCCACTCACTGCAAGCTCTGCCTCTTGTTGCCCAGGCTGGAGTGCAATGGTGTGCTCTTCACTCACCACAACCTCCACCTCCCGGGTTCAAGCGATTCTCCTTCCTCAGCCTCCCGAATAGCTGGGGTTACAGGCGTGTGCTACCATGCCTGGCTAATTTTGTATTTTTAGCAGAGATGGGGTTTCTCCATGTTGGTCAGGCTGCTCTTGAACTCGCAACCTCAGGTGATCCACCCCACCTTGGCCTCCCAAAGTGCTGGGATTGTAGTCATGAGCCACCGTGCCCAGCCCCTAGATTAGTAATTTTATGCAGACATAAAACTACTCTGTCAAGTTGTTATAAAAGTTTATGAAAGCTACTTTTAGTACTTATCTAGCTACAAACCAGGAATGCACAGTTTATGAATGGGTACTGAGCTGAGGAGCGACTTTGGTCCTCTGGACCATCAAACCTGTCACCTGATGCTGCCAAAAGAAACTCTGTCACACAGAGGTTCTGCCTGTAGTTCAACACTTCAGTTACTTAAAATTTGAGAGTCAAATAATGACACCTTGTCACTGTGGTTATGGAGGAGAGTGGCCTTGTTCTAACGAGATGCATGCAGAGCAGTGATGTCTGCAACTAAACCAAGAGGAAGACAGGGAAACAATCCAGTGACGGGAAACACAATTTTCTCCAAAATGCCAGTTCCCAGATAGTTCATTTTAGTCTTCAAGTATAAATATCACAGCTAAAATATTCGTTTGTGGCTTTTTTTTTTTTTTGAGACGGAGTCTCGCTCTGTCGCCCAGGCTGGAGTGCAGTGGCCGGATCTCAGCTCACTGCAAGCTCCGCCTCCCGGGTTCCCGCCATTCTCCTGCCTCAGTCCCGAGTAGCTGGGACTACAGGCGCCCACCACCTCGCCCGGCTAGTTTTTTGTATTTTTTAGTAGAGACGGGGTTTCACCGGGTTAGCCAGGATTGTCTCGATCTCCTGACCTTGTGATCCGCCCGTCGCGGCCTCCCAAAGTGCTGGGATTACAGGCTTGAGCCACCGCGCCCGGCTCGTTTGTGGCTTTGATACTTGCCATTTCCATGTGTCTAATCTCCGTTTACTTTTCACTCTTTTTTTTTCCTTAATAAATCCTTCACTAGAACTTTTCACGCTTTTCAGCCTATCTCCTATACATTAGATTCTACAGCTGTACAATATAGTCTAATCATATCACACCTTTATTAAAATATCTCAGTACATACCTGTCAAAACTTTTTTTTTTTTTTTTTTTTTTTGGAGACAAGGTCTCACTCTGTCACCCAGACTGGAGTGCAGTGGTGCTTGGCTTACTGCAAGCCCGGACGTCCCTAGGCCCAGGTGATCCTCCCACCTCAGCCTCCCATAGCTGTGTGTGCCACCATGTCTGGCTAATTTTTTTTTTTTTTTTTGAGACAGAGTCACACTCTATCACCCAGGCTAGAGTGCAGTGGTGCAATTTCTGCTCACTGCAACCTCCGTCTCCCAGGTTCAAGCGATTCTCCTGTGCCTGGCCGATTTTGATATTTTTTATAGAGATAGGGTTTCGCCTTGTTGGCCAGGCTGGCCTTGAACTCATAACCTCAAGTGATCTGTCTGTCTCAGCCCTCCACAGTGCTGGGATTACAGGCATGAGCCACTGTGCCTGGTCCCCAACATCAACTTTTTATTCATGACCTTCTTCAATCTAATATTTAACTATTTTTAGCTTTCTTGCCATGATTTCTTATGGTTAATTAACCTTGTCATGAATAAATGTTGATGCTTTTCCAGGTATTGCTTCTCAGTTTGAGTTCCCCAACACAGAATTCTGTTCACTCTTCAAAATCCAGCTCAAATTAATGAAACCAGATATAGTTATTGTATGTCCTACTATACACTTTGTTGAAATCCTACATTTTTCATAAAGCTTTCCTTGATTAACTCGGCCAAACATAAACCATAATTTCCAGGGCTTAACACAGTATCTGGCACATACCCTTGTTGGGGCTCAGAAAATGATACCCCAAAGTATGGTGCTTTGGCATGCTGAGTACTTTTGTCAGAGGTGTTCCAACCAGAGCGACTCCGTCTTGAATACAGGCTAGGTAAAATAAGGCTGAAACCTACTGGGCTGCATTCCCGGGAGGTTAGGCATTCTGTCAGGATAAGATAGGAGGTCAGCACAAGATACAGGTCACCAAGACCTTGCTGGTAAAAGGATACGGTGAAGAAGTTGACCAAAACCCACAAAAATCAAGATGCGATGAAAGTGACCTCTGGTCATCATCACTACTCATTATATGCTAATTATAATACATTAGCATGCTAAGAGACACTCCCACCAGTGCCATGACAGTTTACACAGGGCATGGCAATGTTGGGAAGTTACCCTGTGGTCTAAAAAATGGAGAAACCCTCATTTCCAGGAACTGCCCACCCTTTTCCTGGAAAACTCATGAATAATCTACCCCTTGTTTAGCATATAATCAGGAGATGACCATAAAAGTGGCCAGCCAGAAGCCCTCAGGGCTGCTCTGTCTATGGAGTAGCCATTCTTTTATTCCTTTACTTTCTTAATAAACTTGCTTTCACTTTACTCTGTGAACTTACCCCAAATTGTTTCTTGTGTGAGGTCCGAGAACCCTCTCCCAGGGTTGGATTCGGGGCCCCTTTCTGGTAACACTTTGTGTTTTGTTTTGTTTTCTTGTTTCTTCTTCTTTTTTTTTTTTTTTTTTTTTTTTTTTGAGATAACGTGCTTACTCTATTGCCCAAACTGGAATGCAATGACTTGATCACTCACAGTTTACTGCAGCTGCAATCTCCTGGCTCAAGCTGTCTTCCCACCTCAGCCTCCCAAGTAGCTGGGACTACAGGTGCATACCACCACACCTGGCTAATTAACAAACAAACAAACAAAAAAATGTTTTGTAAGGATGGGGTTTCACCACATTGCCCAGGCTGGTCTCAAACTCCTGGGCTCAAGTGATCCCCTGCTTCAGTTTCCCAAAGTGCTGGGATTACAGGAGTGAGCCACTGCACCTGGCCCCATGCTGAGTACTTTGAACTAAAGGAGATTGGAAAGCCTGAGAAGCAAAGTCTCTCACTGAACTTCTGTCCTGCTGTCTCCCATCCCTCTTACTCACCCTAAGCTAGTCATAGAATCCAGAACTCCTCTCCCCACAAAGCAAGCCATGAAACCAAGAAGGGTCACTCTCTCCCTTCTCATTTGAAGACTCTCACTCCAGAGAAGTCTGCTCTATACCTGGGTGGAAGGAATGCTACACAGAATGGTGAAGAAGAATCTGAACAGACAGGCCTTGCTGGGTTTCCACACTCAGTCCATTACTATTCATTCTCTTTTGTACACTCACATTTCTACATGGATGTCTACTCTTTGTTGAATCTAAGCATACAAATGGAAAGCTTTCTCCAGGTCTTTATTTCTGAAGACTCCTGTGTCACATAAGACTGCCATTAAATTTATTTGTTACACTTTTCTCTTGTTAACTTGTCTTTGTTGTAGAAGTGTTGGCCATGACCCTTATGATGGGTGAGGAAATGTAAGGAGTGCAGGGACACGATCATGGCTTACTGCAACCTCAACCTCCAGGGCTCAAGTGAACCTCCCACTTCAGCCTCCTGAGTAGCTGGGACTACAGGTGTGCCGTAGAGACAGGTCTCGCTACTTTACCCAGGCTGGTCTCAAACTCCTGGGCTCAAGTGATCCTCTCACTTTGGCCTCCCAAAGTGCTGGGATTACAGGTATAAGCCACCCTGCTGGGCTTCTGATAGTTTTAATTTACAGTTTACAGTGTATTTCACTTTAATACATTCCTTATCTAAGATTGCCTTTGAGGTTTAAAATGTTCAAAGTGAATACCTTACATTGTATGTGCCTCTGAAGTTATCTGTAAATGATAATGTCCCATGTTATTTATTATTTTGCATTCCCTTAGAGGCAACATTTTATATAACAGCTGTCCAAAAGCCTAAGGCAGAGGATGTAATACTGGGTACTCATGGTATATGAAGACTTTCCCAAATGGGAAATGAGCATGGAGGCTCTGTTTTCAGGCAGTCAGTTCTATCCTCATTTTCCTGGAGTAGAAGCATCCCTAAAATTGACCTGCCTGAAAATGTATCCTTGGGTCAGGGTGTAATGTGGACTCTTTTCCAGTCTCCTTTATTCCGATGACCTCTTCCCTACTTTACAAAAGAAAGGCATAATTCTTCCTTATGCTAAATCTTAGTAAGGTGCAATACCCGGGTATGCAAAATCTCCAGGACACCAAAGAAAGGCACAATTGACTGGTGAATAAGAATGAGTAACACATCCTTTCACAAGTCAGGTGGTTTTCAGTTGCTTGCTTTCAACAAGTTGAAAGAGAACCTAATCAGAGTTGTCAGCTGACAGATCATTAAAAGTATTTTTTCTTTGTTAGATCTTTATGCGATTTTGGGCATATAATTTGAAAGGCATTCAAAGAATTGTGTGGCATTACTATAACAAAACTCCATTCATTCTCATCTGCTTTTTTATGCGAACAAATTTTCTCAACATTTATACCCATGGAATTGAAAACTTGGAATAGAACCGATGCTGAACTGTTTCTCAAAAAAAATCCATCCATTGAAGGTCATAATGTATATTAGAAAACAGTCCACCCAAGTTCATTTCTGCAAGATGCACTGCCAATAAAATTTTGCTTTTGTGTTTAGTAAACATTTGAAATAGATGTGTTTTGATAAGTTGAAGTAAGAGCTTTATGGTCACAGAAAATGTAAAAAACAACCCAGATACTTCAATTTATGTACACATTTTATTACAAGGAAATGTGGTAAGACGACCAAAATACAGTTCAAATATAAAATATATTATTAGGATAAAATTCTAGAGGGGATATGGAATGTCAATATGAGTTCCAGAAGACAATGTTTGGAAATTGTATTTTCCAAACTGTATTTTAAAAAATGGATATTAGTGGGTATTAAATCCCTACGGTATTTAGAATCCATTGGCTATACAGTATTTTAAAATGCGACAGATGAAATATTTATAAGCCGGAAGAAATGTAGCTGTCATTTTAAACTGTTTAGGAACATACACGGCTTTACAAAATTGTTTTCGAAGGCTCATGAACTAAAAGTTTGAGGACCTTGAACCAAGATGTTTGCTCTGGGTTCAGGATGTCAACATCCCCAGGGGTATTCAAACATAGGGTGTATTAAAACCTGTCGCCCTATGTTGCGCATATAAATTTAGTATCTTACACCCTAGTGTTTTTTGTCCATTTTAAACGGCTCTCTTCGTAGACTGTAAGCTCGTTCTATTCCTGGCTTAGCGCCTGTACAGAGGGGACACTCCCCAAACACCCCGGAATGAATGAGTTTATCGTGAGAACTCGGAAGGCTGCTAAAATCCCCGGCCAGCGTTGGAGTTTTCAGTCCGCGTGTCCCTGGGCTTCGAAGCCCAGCACGGCGTGGGAAGGCCCCGAGGAAACGCTGAGCACTTGCCGGGGCCGGGTGGGGGCGGGCGCGGGGCAGCGGGGCGGGCTCCGGGCGGGGGCGCGGGCGCAGAACTCGCAGCCGGCTGAGGCCGCCTCGTGCAGCCGCGCAGGCGCGCAGCCGTCTCCGTGTGAGTGCGCGTAGTCGCGCTCCTGTCCCCGCGCGGGCTCCGTAGCGCGTGTGCAGGCTGACGCAGCTCGCGGGCCCTCCTCCTGCTCTGCAGCGGCGTCGGCGGAGTTTTGGGCGTTTGGGAGGGGGGCGAAAGAGCGAGAGTCGAGAGAGTGAGGCGGCGGCGGCGGCAGGGAGGAGGAGGAGGAGGAGCAGGCGCCGCCATGGCCGCCGCTATCACCGACATGGCCGACCTGGAGGAGCTCTCCCGCCTGAGCCCTCTGCCCCCCGGCAGCCCGGGTTCGGCGGCGCGGGGCCGGGCTGAGCCCCCCGAGGAGGAGGAGGAAGAGGAGGAGGAGGAAGAGGAGGCGGAGGCCGAGGCAGTGGCGGCGCTGCTGCTGAACGGCGGCAGCGGTGGGGGCAGCGGAGGCGGTGGCGGAGTGGGGGGCGGCGAGGCGGAGACGATGTCGGAGCCGAGCCCCGAGNTTTTTTTTTTTTTTTTTTTTTTTTTTTTTTTGAGATAACGTCTTACTCTATTGCCCAAACTGGAATGCAATGACTTGATCACTCACAGTTTACTGCAGCTGCAATCTCCTGGCTCAAGCTGTCTTCCCACCTCAGCCTCCCAAGTAGCTGGGACTACAGGTGCATACCACCACACCTGGCTAATTAACAAACAAACAAACAAAAAAATGTTTTGTAAGGATGGGGTTTCACCACATTGCCCAGGCTGGTCTCAAACTCCTGGGCTCAAGTGATCCCCCTGCTTCAGTTTCCCAAAGTGCTGGGATTACAGGAGTGAGCCACTGCACCTGGCCCCCATGCTGAGTACTTTGAACTAAAGGAGATTGGAAAGCCTGAGAAGCAAAGTCTCTCACTGAACTTCTGTCCTGCTGTCTCCCATCCCTCTTACTCACCCTAAGCTAGTCATAGAATCCAGAACTCCTCTCCCCACAAAGCAAGCCATGAAACCAAGAAGGGTCACTCTCTCCCTTCTCATTTGAAGACTCTCACTCCAGAGAAGTCTGCTCTATACCTGGGTGGAAGGAATGCTACACAGAATGGTGAAGAAGAATCTGAACAGACAGGCCTTGCTGGGTTTCCACACTCAGTCCATTACTATTCATTCTCTTTTTGTACACTCACATTTCTACATGGATGTCTACTCTTTGTTGAATCTAAGCATACAAATGGAAAGCTTTCTCCAGGTCTTTATTTCTGAAGACTCCTGTGTCACATAAGACTGCCATTAAATTTATTTGTTACACTTTTCTCTTGTTAACTTGTCTTTGTTGTAGAAGTGTTGGCCATGACCCTTATGATGGGTGAGGAAATGTAAGGAGTGCAGGGACACGATCATGGCTTACTGCAACCTCAACCTCCAGGGCTCAAGTGAACCTCCCACTTCAGCCTCCTGAGTAGCTGGGACTACAGGTGTGCCGTAGAGACAGGTCTCGCTACTTTACCCAGGCTGGTCTCAAACTCCTGGGCTCAAGTGATCCTCTCACTTTGGCCTCCCAAAGTGCTGGGATTACAGGTATAAGCCACCCTGCTGGGCTTCTGATAGTTTTTAATTTACAGTTTACAGTGTATTTCACTTTAATACATTCCTTATCTAAGATTGCCTTTGAGGTTTAAAATGTTCAAAGTGAATACCTTACATTGTATGTGCCTCTGAAGTTATCTGTAAATGATAATGTCCCATGTTATTTATTATTTTTGCATTCCCTTAGAGGCAACATTTTATATAACAGCTGTCCAAAAGCCTAAGGCAGAGGATGTAATACTGGGTACTCATGGTATATGAAGACTTTCCCAAATGGGAAATGAGCATGGAGGCTCTGTTTTCAGGCAGTCAGTTCTATCCTCATTTTCCTGGAGTAGAAGCATCCCTAAAATTGACCTGCCTGAAAAATGTATCCTTGGGTCAGGGTGTAATGTGGACTCTTTTCCAGTCTCCTTTATTCCGATGACCTCTTCCCTACTTTACAAAAGAAAGGCATAATTCTTCCTTATGCTAAATCTTAGTAAGGTGCAATACCCGGGTATGCAAAAATCTCCAGGACACCAAAGAAAGGCACAATTGACTGGTGAATAAGAATGAGTAACACATCCTTTCACAAGTCAGGTGGTTTTCAGTTGCTTGCTTTCAACAAGTTGAAAGAGAACCTAATCAGAGTTGTCAGCTGACAGATCATTAAAAGTATTTTTTCTTTGTTAGATCTTTATGCGATTTTTGGGCATATAATTTGAAAGGCATTCAAAGAATTGTGTGGCATTACTATAACAAAACTCCATTCATTCTCATCTGCTTTTTTATGCGAACAAATTTTCTCAACATTTATACCCATGGAATTGAAAACTTGGAATAGAACCGATGCTGAACTGTTTCTCAAAAAAAATCCATCCATTGAAGGTCATAATGTATATTAGAAAACAGTCCACCCAAGTTCATTTCTGCAAGATGCACTGCCAATAAAATTTTGCTTTTGTGTTTAGTAAACATTTGAAATAGATGTGTTTTGATAAGTTGAAGTAAGAGCTTTATGGTCACAGAAAATGTAAAAAACAACCCAGATACTTCAATTTATGTACACATTTTTATTACAAGGAAATGTGGTAAGACGACCAAAATACAGTTCAAATATAAAATATATTATTAGGATAAAATTCTAGAGGGGATATGGAATGTCAATATGAGTTCCAGAAGACAATGTTTGGAAATTGTATTTTCCAAACTGTATTTTTAAAAAATGGATATTAGTGGGTATTAAATCCCTACGGTATTTAGAATCCATTGGCTATACAGTATTTTAAAAATGCGACAGATGAAATATTTATAAGCCGGAAGAAATGTAGCTGTCATTTTAAACTGTTTAGGAACATACACGGCTTTACAAAATTGTTTTCGAAGGCTCATGAACTAAAAAGTTTGAGGACCTTGAACCAAGATGTTTGCTCTGGGTTCAGGATGTCAACATCCCCAGGGGTATTCAAACATAGGGTGTATTAAAACCTGTCGCCCTATGTTGCGCATATAAATTTAGTATCTTACACCCTAGTGTTTTTTGTCCATTTTAAACGGCTCTCTTCGTAGACTGTAAGCTCGTTCTATTCCTGGCTTAGCGCCTGTACAGAGGGGACACTCCCCAAACACCCCCGGAATGAATGAGTTTATCGTGAGAACTCGGAAGGCTGCTAAAATCCCCGGCCAGCGTTGGAGTTTTCAGTCCGCGTGTCCCTGGGCTTCGAAGCCCAGCACGGCGTGGGAAGGCCCCGAGGAAACGCTGAGCACTTGCCGGGGCCGGGTGGGGGCGGGCGCGGGGCAGCGGGGCGGGCTCCGGGCGGGGCGCGGGCGCAGAACTCGCAGCCGGCTGAGGCCGCCTCGTGCAGCCGCGCAGGCGCGCAGCCGTCTCCGTGTGAGTGCGCGTAGTCGCGCTCCTGTCCCCGCGCGGGCTCCGTAGCGCGTGTGCAGGCTGACGCAGCTCGCGGGCCCTCCTCCTGCTCTGCAGCGGCGTCGGCGGAGTTTTGGGCGTTTGGGAGGGGGGCGAAAGAGCGAGAGTCGAGAGAGTGAGGCGGCGGCGGCGGCAGGGAGGAGGAGGAGGAGGAGCAGGCGCCGCCATGGCCGCCGCTATCACCGACATGGCCGACCTGGAGGAGCTCTCCCGCCTGAGCCCTCTGCCCCCCGGCAGCCCGGGTTCGGCGGCGCGGGGCCGGGCTGAGCCCCCCGAGGAGGAGGAGGAAGAGGAGGAGGAGGAAGAGGAGGCGGAGGCCGAGGCAGTGGCGGCGCTGCTGCTGAACGGCGGCAGCGGTGGGGGCAGCGGAGGCGGTGGCGGAGTGGGGGGCGGCGAGGCGGAGACGATGTCGGAGCCGAGCCCCGAGAGCGCCAGCCAGGCCGGGGAGGACGAAGACGAGGAGGACGACGACGAGGAGGAGGAAGATGAGAGCAGCAGCAGCGGCGGGGGTGAGGAGGAGAGTAGCGCCGAGAGCCTGGTGGGCAGCAGCGGCGGGAGCAGCAGCGATGAGACCCGGTCGCTGAGCCCCGGCGCCGCCAGCAGCAGCAGCGGGGATGGGGACGGCAAGGAGGGCCTGGAGGAGCCCAAGGGACCGCGGGGCAGCCAGGGCGGCGGCGGGGGCGGCAGCAGTAGCAGCAGCGTCGTCTCCAGCGGCGGCGACGAGGGCTACGGGACTGGGGGAGGCGGAAGCAGCGCGACCTCCGGGGGCCGGCGAGGCAGCTTGGAGATGTCGTCGGATGGGGAACCCCTCAGCCGCATGGACTCGGAGGACAGGTCAGTGCTCTGAAGCGTTTCCCTTTCCCTTCCTCCTCTTGAACTCCCGGGCCCCTCAGAGGGGGACCAAGGCGACTTTTCGCCGCGATCCCCCTGCTCCCCGAATCCTCGGCCCCTCCCCCAGGCTCTCAACTCGGAAATCTCTCGCCGCCGCCGCCGCGCCCCTCTCGCAGCGCATCGCGGCTTCCAACTCAAACCGTTCCCCCCCAACCAACTCTCCTTTCCCCGCCCTCTTTCCCCTCGGCGCTTCGCTCCTCACGGACCTCAGGACGGCTCTAACTCGGAAACAGTCCCCAAACGGGCCCAGATCCTCTGGCGGAGCAGAAGAGGGCCTTGATGTACACACGTCGGTACTCAAGGTTAGCTTCATCCAACCGTGTTCGGGAACACTTGTCAGAACTATAATTGACAAGTGTTTCCAATATGGCTGGTCTCGCCTGGATTTAACAGAACTTCCTTGTCCGGGGGGAGACCCCAGCTATCACTTTTTTCTACTTAAACAAAAAGGGATTGTTCTTTTATATTAAATCATTGCTTTCCAAATCCCTCATTTGGAGTCAGTCATGTGGTCACCAGCGTGATTTTAACAATCTTTTCTGTTTTGGGAGCATATCTGGGAAAAAGTTTTAAACACGTATAAGTGGTTGTGGAAAAGAATAGTGAATTGATGGCCTTTTAAGATAACTTTGCGGAATCAGAGAGTTGGAATCGTAACAAAATACAGTCTTGAAGGTGCAACGTAGTTTGCGGCTTTATAGTAATGCTTCAATGTGAGAGTCATGATTTTACATGATAATATTTAAAGTCATGCATTGGATAGGTCTCGGAAGGAATGAGTATTATTTTTCTTACTAAAGCTTATTAGAAGTAACTGGAGAGTGACAAAATGCGCATTTTTTCAGAACATTTAAAAGTGTGATAGTATATGTTTCAATTGTCCTATCATTACTTTTGATCTATTTGGGTTAGTTGGTTTTTAGTGTACTTTTAAAAAAACGAGAATCACATCATGCGTATTATGCCACTTCTAAAGTGTATTAGCATTTATTTTGACCATCTGCTTATGTTTTGACAATCAGTAAGATTTTTTTTTTTAAAACATGCTCCCCAGAAAAGTATAGCAATGGAAAATTTAGTGGTCGGTAGTGATTTTCATTTAAGAGTTTAATATTCTAAAGTTGTAGGAATTCCGATTAATTGATAAAAACGAACACCTTAGTGTTTAATGCTACAAGTAAGACAGAGTCCTGGAGATTTTGAAAATCTAGCTTTAGATTCTGTTTGACATTAACATCTAGTTAAGAAAATATCTTGGGGTAAAGTAGACTGTACAAACCTTAGGAAAATTGTGTTGAACTGTGTAGGCATGAGTAGGAAGGAGAATGTCTTCAAGAAAATTAAAAATTGATGTAAACTGCACAATGAAGCATGTGCTATTTTTACCATTTTATTCTCCTCTAATACCATTACATATCTGAAAGTTGACATTGGTTTATAAAATCAGCGTTTTTCATTTCCTCAGTATACACGTATGCTTGCCTACCACTGTGCAAATTCGATGTCTTCCATTTCTTTCCCACAACTATGGTGCAAGATAGGTATTATTTTGACTTCGGTTTAACAGATGAAGGAGCAAGTTGAGTGTCTTACTCAGGACAGTAAATACAGCATGGAAATGGTGGGCTGGATATGAGCAAAGGTTCTCAGTCCCCTGTTACTTCCACTTAAGAGTTAGAATAATTCACCTTAAATAAGAGGAGGCCGGGCGCGGTGGCTCACGCTTGTAACCCTGGAACTTTGGGAGGCCGAGGTGGGCGGATCACCTGAGTCAGGAGTTTGAGATCAGCCTGGCCAACACAGTGAAACCTTATCTACGTTAAAAATACAAAAATTACCCGAGAGTGGTGGCATGCGTCTGTGGTCCCAGCTACTCAGGAGGCTGAGGCAGGAGAATCGCTTGAACCCGGGAGGCAGAGGTTGCAGGAGCCAAGATGGTACCACTGCACTCCAGCCTGGGCGACAGAGCGAGACTCCGTCTCAAAAAAACCAAGTGATGATATGTGTCAGAGTTTTGTTTTTAGTTTCTATTTACTACATCACTTCAGGAGACAAATGAATTATTGGTTAAGTACATTTAGGAAGTGGAATTTTGGCTTTTATTTGACATTTGTGAGATAGTTACCTGAGTATATAATTTTTACGTCTTATTTCAGAATAAGAAGTAAAATATGGGTGTCAAATCCAACTAAAGTTAAAACTTGATAACCAAGCAAACTTGGTTTTCTTAATGCTTAATTTTAGAGACTACAAAATACTGTTTTAATGTCACCATTTCAGGGTAATAGATTTGTCACTTGTATGAAGAAGTCTTACTAGCGAAACTGACTTGTGGTCTTAATAATCTTAATTCTGAAACACCTCCTTATTGCCTTTGATATTTTTCTCCCAGTTATTTTGAGTTTGGAAAGGATCTATAATTATTATAAATTACTGTAGATTACATCAATCTGTGGATTTTATAGATTGATATCATGGTAAGAAAACTTCATTTTTGTAACTAATGGAAGGATAATCTTAGTTTTAAAGTGCTCTATAACATTTTTAGGCATTCCTATTACAAGGATTCCATTATCATAATGCCTATTTACCTTCCTATTGTTTTGATTACGTTATACTTTTTAGTTTATCTGATATGCTGTAGAATTTGTTGAACATCTTTGTTAAATATCTTTTCTTTTTTTTTTTTTTTTTTTTTTTTTTTTGAGACGGAGTCTCACTCTGTCACCCAGGCTGGAGTGCAGTGGCACAATCTCGGCTCACTGCAGCCTCTGCCTCGTGGGTTCAAGCGATTCTCCTACCTCAGCCTCATGAGTAACTGGGATTACAGGTGAGTGCTACCACCTCTGGCTAATTTTTTATTTTTAGTAGAGATGAGGGTTCACCATGTTGGCCAGGCTGGTCTCGAACTCCTGACCGCAGATGATCCTCCCACCTCGGACTTCCAAAGTGCTGGGATTACAGGAGTGAGCCACCACCACAGGCCATGTTAAATATCTTAAGTGCTACTTTTAAAAAGATAATTAGGCTGGGCATGGTGGCTTACCCCTATAATTCCAGCACTTTGGGAGGCCGAGGCTGGTGGATCATTTGAGATCAAAGAATTCCAAGACCAGCCTGGACAACATGGTGAAACCCCATCTCTACTAAAAATACAAATAAATGAGCCAGGTGTGGTGGTGCAGGCATGTAATCCCAGCTATTCAGGAGGCTGGGGCAGGAAAATTGCTTGAACCTGGGAGGCGGAGGTTACAGTGAGCTGAGATTGTATCACTGTACTCCAGCCTGGGTAACAGCAAGACTCCATCTCAAAAAAAGATAATTAAATACAAAGACGTAGATATTAGAGGTTATGACCTGAGATGTCATTTATGGTTTTGGAAGGTTTTGTGGTGAAAAGTGACTAATTTATGAAATGATTAAATACCACTTGGTACAAAAAGTTGATTTTTCTCCCCCCAGGAGAAAGTTATTCAAAACCAGTGTAAGTTTATAGTGTGTTTATTTTGGTAAATTTACAAAATCTTGAAATTTTATGTAATTTTATTTTTACTTTGATTATAAAGATAGGAGGGAGAAGTGTTTTGGTTATAAAGATAGTAGGGAGAAGTATTTAGCTATGTGAAACCAGTAAAACCTAGCTTTTTTTTTTTTTTTTT
>NW_016809129.1:2485270-2492622 GCF_001698545.2 Rhinopithecus bieti | reverse complement strand
ACTTAAAACAAAATAAAAAAAATTTTAAACATAATTTTATTTTCATTCTTCCAACACAGTATCATGTAAAAATAGTTTAAAATATAGTTGAATGAATGAGTCATCCAAAAAATGTCAAATGTCAACACTTGTTACTGAACGTGTATTTATGCTAAAAAAGTTAATGCCAAGGAAATAGAAGACAGTCTCAATTTCAAATAGTAAGTTAGCTTTTAAATGGAATTTTAATATTGAAAATGCCCGTGGAATTAGTTTACAAATTAATACCAGCTATTGAATCAGTTAATATATGAAAGTACTCTTGTCCAGGCATGTGTCTCACACCTGTGATCCCAGCACTTCGGGAGGCCGAGGAGGGCAAATCACATGAGGTCAGGAGTTTGAGACCAGCCTGAGCATGAGCCACCACACCTGGCCTAAATCTTAATATTACTACCTATATTTTGATGTTTGAGTAGTATCTTTGAACTTTAGTTCCTCAACTACAAAACAGGTATTACTCTGAAGTGTTGTTTCGTGGTTTAACTGAAATAATTTGTTAAAGAGTGCTGTGAACTGTTTTGAAGAATCCATCCACGTTGCTTGAATGTGTGCATCTTTTCTGTTGTAGAATGGTATTTTGGAGGGCAGGGACATTTTTGCTTTTTTAGGATCTTTGTAAGTACCTAACATAATATCTTGGGTGTGGTGAGTACTCCATTAATTACTAGCATTAAATTGAAAATACCAACAGTAGTATGTATGTATGCATTTATTTATTTATTTTGAGACAGAGTCTTGCTCTGTCACCCAGGCTGGAGTGCAGTGGCGCGATCTCAGCTCACTGCAACCTCTGCCTCGCAAGTGGCACAGGCACCTGGCCCAACAGTAGTATTTAACGTCTTGCTACTTCAGGTCTCTTGTCTGTGAAAGGGGGACAATAATGGTTCCTATCCTGTATGATTGCTATGTGAATTACTTGTAGAGTATTTGGTACACATTTATTAAGTGTTTACTATGTGATGGGTATATCCTATAGATGTATATGGAATCCCTGTTATGTGACAGGTGCTTTATTTGTTTTGATACAGGGTCTCACTCTGTCACCCAGGCTAGAGTGCAGTGATGCGATCTTGGCTCACTGCAGCCTCTGCCTCCCGGGTTCAAGCAGTTCTCCTGCCTCAGTCTCCTGAGTAGCTGGATTACAGGCACATGCCACTATGCCCTGCTCATTTTTTTTTTTTTTTGTATTTTTAGTAGAGAGGGTTTCACCATGTTGGCCAGGCTGATCTCGAACTCTTGACCTCAAATGATCCGCTTGCCTCGGCCTCCCAAAGTGCTGGGATTACAGGCGTGAGCCACTGTGCCCGGCTTCATGCCAGATACTCTTCTAGATGCTGGGGATGCAGCAGGGTATAAAACAAAGCCCTTACCTCATGAGTGGCAGAGAGAATCACTGCACAAATGAATTGATAATAACTAGTAACGTCTATTATTATGAAGTGCTATACGATCTGGAATGCCCAAAAGTACTATATCAATCAGGTGTTAGATGTATGACGAGTCTGCAAATGAGTGTTGCAGAAATTTGCAAAAGGATATGGTAGACTAAAATATTTGATTACAGCATGTACATTTTAATCAGTTTTCTGTGACTGTTCTGTGGTGGGCCTAAAAGCTTTCATTTTAAATTGTTTTTAATATGTACGTGCAGCTAGTTATAAAAAAAGATAACTAGCTTTTTTTTAGGCAATAACTAGCTGCACGTACATATTAAAAACAATTAGAAAAGAAATTGAATGCTTCATGAATTTGCATGTCATCCTTGTGCAGGGCCATGCTAATTTTCTGTGTATTGTTCCAAGTTTATCATATATGCTGCTGAAACGAGCATGCCTGTTATCTATTGGTAAAAAGTTTTGGAATAAGTTTTCAAGTAATGACAATGCATAGCGGTGGTCTAATCCATGATTAATTTATTTTTATGATGAATAGTTTGCATTTGTGAAAGTAATAATTATATTGGTCTTAAAAGCTAAGACCCATTGCACCCCATTTAGTGATAAGAAACGTGATGGTATCTCCTCGGATATTTAGTGTTTAAAGAGCAGGCTAAAGAGATTATTGTATTCTGTTTTTTTCTGTAAATTGTGACATGGTGCATTCAAATTAGAACTGGAGACAGGTATGGTTACTCACACCTGTCATCCCTGCACTTTGGAAGGCTAAGGTGGGAGGATCCCTTGAGCCTAGGAGTTCGAGACCAGCCAGGACAACGTAACAAGATCCCATCTACAGGCTGGGCATGGTGGCTCATGCCTGTAATCCCAGCACTTTGGGAGGCCGAGGCAGGCGGATCACGAGGTCAGGAGATCAAGACCATCCTGGCTAACACAGTGAAACCCCGTCTCTACTAAAAATACAGAAAAAAATTAGCCGGGCATGGTGGCAGGCATCTGTAGTCCCAGCTACTTGGGAGGCTGAGGCAGGAGAATGGCGTGAACCCAGAAGGCGGAGCTGGCAGTGAGTGAGCGGAGTTCGCACCACTGCACTTCAGCCTGGGTGAGAGAGCGAGACTCCGTCCCAGCTACTTGAAAGGCTGAGGCAGGAGGATCACTTGGGCCCAGGAGTCTGAGGCTGCAGAGAGCTATGATCGTGCCACTGTAGTCAAACCTGGGTGACAGAGAGCAAGACTCTCTCATGCACACACACAAATAACAAACAAGCAAAAAACAAAGTAGAGTTGGAACGTGTTGTATAGTCAGTGACTAAGGATTTTGTGTGGGAAGGGGGACAGATTTTAGGCTTGGGTAAATGATGAAGAGAGAGTTCTAGAAAGCCTAACTGAAACATATAGGCAGGAATGAGCATAGCATGTTCAGGAGAATAAAAATTCTTTTTATTCTCTTCACTTTCTGGCTGTATAACTCCCTAGTTCACATTCAAGTCTTACCTCGAACAGGCTGGTTCCTTGTTAGACATATTGTCAGCATTCCGAGTTCTTTATTACCCTCACCCCAGTATGGGTAATTGTTTACCATTTATCTCCGCTGCTGGGTTGTGTGCTCCCTGAGAAGAGAAACCATGTCTGTCTTGATTGACACTTTATCTGTAGCACCTGGCTATGTAAATGTTATTTATTTCTGAATACGTTTTCTTGAGGATTTAATTTGAACAATAGTTTGCATCGTTTTTCCAGACACAACTGTCACTAGAATAACTAAAGGAACATTGAGTAGTGAAAGAGCATGGATGTAATCAACTTCTCAGAAGTTGCTTCTTTATCTGTAAAATAGGAGTAGTGCTAGGATTGAGTGAGATGACATGCAAAGGGGTTATGTATTTACTTCATAGAGTCATTTATATCCCCATTTCTCATGCAGAGAAGGTGCAGTGGAAAGAATACTCCAGCTGAGGATACGTGATCAGTATTGTAGTCTTGACTTTATTGCCGTCAGGAAATGTGGCAAATCATTCATTTCTGTGAAGCTCAGATTGATTCTTTTCTTAAAATGAGGGTTTTGACAAAATAGTATAAAGTAATTTGGAGCTCAAATGCGAGGGTACTGCTGTAGAGTTGGCAAGTACTTTAAATACAGTTAAACAAATGGGTAATGTATTATCTTCTTTAGACAAACTCGGAATATTGCCGTGTGTGGCTTTGTTATATCCAAGATCTCAAGGATATTTTAGGTAGGTTCTTTTGGGTTTAAAAGTCACCATATTTCTTTAAAAAAATTTTTTTTATTTTTGAAAATAGAAATTAGGTCTTGCTATGTTGCCAAGACTGGTTTTCAACTCCTTGGCCTCCCAAAGTGCTGGGATTACAGGTGTGAGCTACTCTTCTTGGCCAGAAGTCATCATATTTCTACTTCATATTTATGGTGTTGTTTTGAAATATGCATTTGTGTTTATTTCCTCTAGGCTATAACATTTTAAAAGTAAAGATCTGGCCGGACATGGTGGCTCACACCCATAGTAAAAATACAAAAATTAGGCGCATGCCTGTAATCCCAGCTACTCGGGGGGCTGAGGCAGGAGAATAGCTTGAACCTGGGAGGTGGAGGTTGCAATGATCTGAGATCATGCCATTGCGCTCCAGCCTGGGCAACCGAGCAAGACTCCCATCTCAAAAAAAAAAAAAGAAAGTAAAGATGAGATCTCATTTATACTTGCAGAACTTGCATTCTGCACTCACTTAGTATGTTGTTGCCTGTATTCATTCTCAGTAATTGGTTGAATTCAACTGAATGTGGAAATACCTGATTGCATATTTCTCAGTTTCATTAGTGTGGCTGATGAAAGAAAAAGAGAACAGTTGTTTTTGTTTTGTTTGTACTTCGAGACAGGGTCTTGCTCTGTCACTCATGCTGGAGTGCAGTGGTACCATCACAGCTCGCTGCAGCCTTAAACTCCTGGACCCAAGTGACTCTCCTGCCTCAGTCTTCCGGATAGCTGGAGCTACAGGCATGCACTACCATGCCCAGCTAATTTTTTCATTTTGTGTACAGATGGGGGTCTCCCTGTGTTGCCCAGGCTGGTCTCGAACCCCTGAGCTCAAGCAGTCCTCCCACCTTGGCCTCCCAAAGTGCAGGGATTACAGATGTGAGCCACCACACCTAGCCATCACTACTTTTCGTAAATATTTTTTAAAGTACAAAGAGTAGATGAATTGGCCATAGTTTTTTTTAGTGTTTTAAATTAATCTTGGAAATTGTTATTTCAACATGTGTTTTGAGGTGTTGAGTCAAGAATGACAGTAGTCATTCTTGTCAGAAATGTATACTGAAATTATCTGATATTTTTCCTCAGAATTTCCTTAGTAAATTTCTTTTTATGATTTAATACTAATTAAACCTTCAGATGTAATTGCTTCTTTATTAAATGGGTGTTCTTCATAGTGGATTCTTTTTTTAAACATACCATCTTTGTGTATATACATTTCTCTGGAAATGTTTATAAAAAGGTAAAGATAACTTCCTTAGTGTAATTGTGTTGAAGTGGAATGTTTCTAGTGTTTGTGAAGATATCAATGGCTGGCTGATACTTTAAGCTGGATGAAAAATGTGGGTGAAGTAATCTTAAAGGGTGATAGATTTGATAGGAGAAATTTAAAGTAATGTGCTCAGTGCATAGTGTGATAAAAGAATGTAGCCTACTTGTTTTCCATAGACTATATTTCATCATTGTTGCATAAAGTCCCTTTTGGCCAATTTAATGAATGCTGCTGGGTCTTCGGGAAAAAAAAATCGTTTGTCTTTAACCAGAGAAATAATTGTGGGGATAGAAAGTAGTCTTTTTCTTGATGATAAAATTCATTCTAGCTTTTAAATTATAGTGATAATAGCTTGTAATAATAGTGATAATATCTTGGTTTTGGCTAATGATTTTTAGTGTGGTTCCAGTTAATTTTTTTTTTGAATTATTTTAGCGTGACAAAGCCATATATTTTACTTGCCTTAAAAAATACTACTTAAGTTTTTCACTAAAAATGATGAGCATTTACTGTGTGCAAGGCGCTAAGTTTGGGAGTTTACTCTGAATAGAAGTTTATAGGTGACAGTACAAATTAACTGGATCATATGGGAACAGAATTCCTTCCACCTTAGATGAATAGGAAGGGCCTTAGGGAAATTTGACTTATTTGTAACACACACATGAAACACATGTAATAAAATAGGCACTTGTCTTTACTTTTTTTTCCTAATTGAGTTTATAGACCAAAAAGCCTGCAGCACCACCGCAGTTTTGAAAGCAAAATCAGGTGGCCTTATAGAATCTGTTGTGTCTAAATTCCTTAATCCTGTTTAAGACCAGTTTTATAATTTGCTCTTTGTCCTTCGTAAATAGAAAAAGTGACTACCCCATTGCCTTGGGAAGGAATGTTTGGAGTTGGATTTGATGTTGTCATTGTTAGGCTCAAATCTGTTTCAGTGGCCTAAGTTCTAAATTTGGGACAATTTCTTTGCACCCTCAGTATTGCTTTCTATGACTGACCTTGAATTTTTATGAAGCTAATTGACTTGTAGGAATCAAAATTTAATAGTTTATCTTGTTAGTAAAACTATCTGCCTGAATGGGTCAAATTTTATGTAGATGTTAAATATCTCTTTTGTGTTATGCACTATGAATATACAAAACCAAAGAACTTTTGCTTGTGTGCTACACTAGATGAAAGTTTTGCATACTAGATGAAAATGTCAGCCTGGCACGGTGACTCATGCCTGTAATCTCAGCATTTTGGGAGGCTGAGGAGGGAGGATAGCTTCAACCCAGGAGTTTGAGACCGGCGTAAGCAACATAGTGAGATCCCATCTCTACCCAAAAAAAAAAAAAAAAAAAAAAAAGAAAACAGCCAGATGTAGTGGTGCATACTTGTAGTCCCAGCTACTCAGGTGGGAGGATCACTTGAACCTGGGAAGTTGAGGCTACAGTAAACTATGATTGTGCCACTGTACTCCTGCCTGAGTGACAGAGTGAGACACTGTCTCAAAAAAAAAAAAAGAAAAAATATGTCGTTTTTTTAAGTTGCACTAAAGAAGTATTAGTGCCATTTTGATGTATACTGTAGGCTGTATTTCAGTTATTTCTTAAATCAATTCAAGTTTCTCCTTTGAATGTATAGTAGTAGTATGACAGTTTTTTTGGCATTACTGTTTTGCGCTTGTTTGACTATGGGCAAATCTTAGTTTATCTGAAAGAAAAGGATATGAATAACAGTTTATTAGAGTTGTAAGCTTTACAGAGTTCATACACATCAAACATTGTTCCAGTTATTTCGGCGCTCTGGCAGCCCTTTTCCAACATTTAGTGGTTTAAAACTACAGCATTTATTTTACTTACGAATCAGTGATTTGGGCCGGGTTCTGCAGGGTCAGCTTATTTCTGCTCTACTAGGTATCAGCTTGTGGAAGCAGCTTAAAGACTAGGGACTGGAATCAGAATGCCCACTGACTTATGTCATGTATCTGTCACATGTCTGGTGCCTGGGCTGGGAAGACTCAAAACAGCTGGGACTCAGAACAGCTGGGGCTTCTCAGGCATCCCTCTCTAGCTCTGTGTATGTTCTTCACGGGATCTCTTCAACTTTGCAGCTTCAGGGGAGCCAGATTTCTTAAATGGTAGTTGAGGACCCCCAAACTGAGTGTTCCAAGAGCGAGCCAGGCTGAAACTGTATTCCCTTTTATGACTTAGCCTTGGAAGTCTGGCAACATGACTTCTGCAGAAGTCTTAGGCCTCATCAAATTCAAGGGGAGGTAATACAGACCACACCTATTAGTGCTGTGTAATAAGAAGAGGAATAAGGATGGGGTCTTTCAAAAGTGACCATCTTTTAATTTTTTTCTATTTTTGAGAAACAAGGGGCCGGGCGC
>NW_016809129.1:2469947-2481877 GCF_001698545.2 Rhinopithecus bieti | reverse complement strand
TTTTTTTTTTTTGAGACGGAGTCTCACTCTGTCACCCAGGCTGGAGTGCAGTGGCCAGATCTCAGCTCACTGCAAGCTCCGCCTCCCAGGTTCACGCCATTCTCCTGCCTCAGCCTCCCGAGTAGCTGGGACTACAGGCGCCCGCCACCTCGCCCGGCTAGTTTTTTGTATTTTAGTAGAGACGGGGTTTCACCGTGTTAGCCAGGATGGTCTCGATCTCCTGACCTCGTGATCCACCCGTCTCGGCCTCCCAAAGTGCTGGGATTACAGGCTTGAGCCACCGCGCCCGGCCTGTTGTTTTTTTTTGAGATAGAATCTTGCTCTGTCATCCAGGCTGTAGTACAGTGGCACAGTCATAGCTCACTGCGGCCTTGGACTTCTAGCAATCCTCCCACCTTAGCCTCCTGTGTAGCCGGGATTACAGGCACGTACCAACATGCCCAGCTAATTTTTTTCTTTTTCTTTTTAGAGACAGGCTCTTGTTATGTTGCCCAAGTTGCTCTTGAAGTTCCAGCCTCTAGAAATCCTTCCGCTCCAGCCTCCCAAGTTGCTGGGATTGTAGGCTTGAGCCACTGCGCCTGGCAGAAGTCGTATTTCAATAGCCCTTTAAGAAAATTGTGTTGCTGTTTGGTAATAAGACAACACTTGGCAAGTGGTAGTTTCTTAAAGATTACTTGCAATGTGTAATCAGAAACCATATTAGTGAACTCTTCTCAGTTACTTTAAGATCATAGTTTTGTCCTTCTCAGTCATGGTAACATAAGCATCCATGTATTGTTTCCTATGCTCATGCACCTTGGCGTTTAGCAAACTGATCTTTATAACTTTCTCAATATTGGCAATGTTCAGAATCAGCCCTGGTCACGTCCACCAAGCGGACACTTGCCTGGAAGTAATTTGAGTCTCAAAGATGGGGCTGTTCTGGATGTATGAGTGAGATAGGCTTCGAATTTCCAAATGACACTGTTTTTATAAAATCATGCAGTTGGTCGCTCTAGCTGTTGGGTGGAAAACTGGTCTGCTAGATAGTTTCTAAACTAAGGGAAAAGAGAAAAAGAGAATGTTGTTGATGTTGAAAATATCTCAGGTTGCTCCCTAAATATTCCATTGGCATCTCTAACAACGTGTGTGTAGGTGTGTTTTAAACTTAAAAATTCGGTTTACCATTTTACCGTATGAAACAATTTCTTAGATGGTTTGGTCAGTTTCAGTTGGGTAACGATACTAGTCAAAGAGATTTTTTTTTCTCATTAAACTTTTTTAATGGGTCTCAAAATTCCATGACAAATTTTGGTCAAGTTGTTTCCATTAAAAGTACTGATTTTAAAACTAATAACTTAAAACTGCCACTTGCAAAAAAGAAAACCAAAGTGGTCCGCAAAACATTCTCCTTTCCTCTGAAGGTTTTACAATGCATTGTTATAACCAGTCTTTTACTACTAAACTTAAATGGCCAATTGAAACAAACAGTTCTGGGACTGTTCTTCCACCACTGATTAAGACCAGGGTGGCAGATATTAGGGATAATATTCATTTAACCTTTTGAACTTTCTGGGCGGATTTGGTGACCTTGCCCAAGCAGCCTTCTTGTTCACTGCTTTGATGACATCCACCACAACAGTCTGTCTCATATCATGAACAGCAAAGCGACCCAGAGGTGGATAGTCTGAGGAGCACTCAACATACGTGGGCTTGCCAGGATCCATATCAACAATGGCAGCATCACCAGAGTTCAAGAAGTTAGGGCCATCTTCCAGCTTTTCACCAGAACAGCGATCAATCTTTTCCTTCAGCTTGGCAAACTTGCATGCAGTGTGAGCCATGTGGCAATCCAGTACAGGGGCAGAGCCAGCACTTATTTGGCCTGGATGGTTCAGGATAATCACCTGTGTAGGGAAGCCAGTTGCTTCCATTGGTGGGTCGTTTTTGCTGTCACCAGCATCGTTGCTGTGATGAACATCCTTGACAGACACATTCTTGACATTGAAGCCCATATTGTCTCCAGGAAGAGCTTTCCTCAAAGCTTCATGGTGCATTTCGATAGATTTTACTTCAGTTGTAACATTGACTGGAGCAAAGGTGACCACCATACCAGGTTTGAGAACACCAGTCTCCACTCAGCCAACAGGAACAGTACCAATACCACCACTTTCTGTAGACATCCTGGAGAGGCAGGCAAAGGGGCTTGTTAGTTGGACGAGTTGGTGGTAGGATGCAGTCCAGAGCCTCAGGCAGCGTGGTTCCACTGGTATTGCCATCCTTACGGGTGGTTTTCCATCCCTTGAACCAAGGCATTTGGCTCCCACATGTTGTCACCATTCCAGCCAGAAATTGGCACAAATGCTACTGTGTTGGGGTTGTAGCCAATTTTCTTAATGTAAGTGCCGACTTCCTTAACAGTTTCCTCATATCTCTTCTGGCTGTAGGGTGGCTCAGTGGAATCCATTTTGTTAACAATAACTATGAGTTGTTTCATCCCCAGTGTGTAAGCCAGAAGGGCATGCTCCTAGGTTTGTCCTTTCTTGGGGATACCGGCTTCAAATTCACCAACACCAGCAGCAACAATCAGGACAGCACAGTCAGCCTGAAATGTCCCTGTAACCATGTTTTTGATGAAGTCTCTGTGTTCTGGGCCATCAGTGATACTCACGTAGTACTTGCTGGTCTCAGATTTCCACAGGGAGATATCAGTGGTGATACCACATTCACACTCAGCTTTCAGTTTATCCAAGACCCAAGCCTACTTGAAAGAACATTTTCCCACCTCAGCAGCCTCCTTCTCAGATTTTTCAGTGCTGCTTTTGTCGATGCTACCACATTTGTAGTTCAGATGGCCAGTAGTGGTGAACTTGTCTGAATCTACGTGTCCAATGAAATCAATGTTGATATGAGTCTTTTCCCGTTTTGGCTTTTAGGGGTAGTTATCACAACACCTGTGTTCTGGCGGCAAACCCGTTGTGGGAAAAAAAAAAAAAAGCTAGTCAGAGAGATCTTTTTGGTTCCTACTGCTCAAAATGTCACAGCAGCATCAGGTGGGCACTTGTTAGACATGCTTTATCTCAGGACCTACCCTAAACCTACTGAATCAGAATCTGCAGTTAATAAGGGCCCTTTTGATTTATATATACATGAACGTTTGAGAAATACTGCTTTAGATTAAGCTATCTGCATAGTGTGAGTGTATTGTCTGGCTTAGGTATTCTTCCAAATATCAGGCTGTATAGGTCTTCACGTTTCATGAAATCAGTAAATGTTCATTGAAAAGGGGAATTAACTGTGTGAAAAAATTTAACATCTATATGGTCCTAGAAATACTGTAAATTTAGGTGAGTTGTCTCTTGTTATGTAACGTTTTATAGGAGGAAAGGCACTGCTTCTTGTGAATCCCTGTCTACCTCAGGGTCCTGTCACAATCAGAAGTTACCTGTCATTTGTGTTTTCTGTCCTCTACTGTTGCATCAGGTCTGTTGCCTTCATCATGAGAATGGAGAGGACCACTGGTGGTAGCATGGGTGTGGGGCCAAAAGGGAGCCTGGAGTCTTAGGATTGGATATTTCGTAGAAGTGGGAGGAGCCTAAGAGGGGTGAAGCAGAACTTCCTTTGGCCCTTATCAGCTTAGGGGAGACTGTGTGTGTGGGATGTCTTGAGTGTCCCAGGACCTGCCTCTCACCTTGTCTACCATTGTATTCACAGCTTAGTCCCCAGTGGTAGGCAAAGCTCATGCTCTTAACATTTGTATTATGCTGTCTTTATCAGGAGCTACATACACATGAAGTATTGTTTCAAGTATGTGATATCACGCACAGCCTCAACAATGCTTACTCTTCCCAGATTTTGGACTTTTTTATACGGTTCCTTTTCTTTGGTAAAGGTAATGAGCAAAAGTACATGAAGTACTATGTAGATAGATTCCATAATGATGTTTCACAGGTGTATAAATCTCTCTTAACCTTACTTTGTCCAGTTAAAAAAATTGATTTGATGTTCAACTAATTTTGGACTTTTTAATAAAAGCAGTATAGGTACAACATGGTTAAAATGGTATAAAAAGGGTGTATACAGTGAAAGATAAGTTTTTCTCCCACTCATCCCTTCCCCTAAATATTCACTAGGTTTCATTTATCTTTCTGTGCCCTTGGAGACTAGCTATATCTCTGTCTCCCTCCCCCACTTAGGTATGCAAATTGGAACATTACTACCCTGCACTTGTGTTTATTTTACTTAACTATACCTTGCAGATTGTTCCATGATAGTTCATTGAGTTTTTTTTTTTTTTTTTTTTTTGAGACGGAGTCTGGCTCTGTCGCCTGGGCTGGAGTACAGTGGCCGGATCTCAGCTCACTGCAAGCTCTGCCTCCCGGGTTCACGCCATTCTCCTGCCTCAGCCTCCCAAGTAGCTGGGACTACAGGTGCCCACCACCTCGCCCGGCTAGTTTTTTGTATTTTAGTAGAGACGAGGTTTCACTGTGTTAGCCAGGATGGTCTCGATCTCCTGACCTCGTGATCCGCCCGTCTCGGCCTCCCAAAGTGCTGGGATTACAGGCTTGAGCCACCGCGCCCGGCCTAGTTCATTGAGTTTTATTACTTTTCCTGAGATTGTTTATAAATTGGTTATGATTGGTTGTTCACTTAGAATTATTAGTATTTGCCTTGGAGTTAAATTAGTATGGTTTATGTAAGTATGTGCTTTACAGTCCAATGTTTTAAAATATATAAAGCAAGTGATAGGGAAAATAGGTGACCATTTCAGGATTAAGGACCTCATGAAACTTGAAATTTCCTTTTTTTTGAGACGTAGTCTCTCCCTGTTGCCCAGGCTGGAGTGCAGTGGTGCTTTCTTGGCTCACTGCAAGCTCTGCCTTCTGGGTTCACACCATTCTCCTGCCGCAGCCTCCGGAGTAGCTGGGACTACAGGCGCCCGCCACCACCCCTGGCTAATTTTTTCTATTTTTAGTAGAGATGGGGTTTTACCGTGTCAGTCAGGATGGTCTTGATCTCCTGACCTCGTGATCCGCCCTCCTTGGCCTCCCAAAGTGCTGGGGTTACAGGTGTGAGCCACCGCCCAGCCAAGGGAAACTTGAAATTTCTAGGGTTTAAATAAAATTTGTATTTTGGTATACAAAACCACCATACCCAAGGTTAGTCCTGCAACAACAAACAGTATATGCATATTCAGATATTCAAGAACTTATTCACATTTGAGAGTTTTACAGAGATTACAGAGTTTTAGAATGAAGCCTTAGAGATGCAATTTAGAATCTTATGTTGACTAGGCAGGTAAATATATATTTATTGCGTTTAACTAACTAGGTAGATAGGTGAGCTTAGATACTAGAATAGCCTTTAAAGGAAAACCCGAGACATTTTTCATATCTGAAGCATCCTACAAAATATCTGCTTTTAAAATGGATATGTTTCTCGCGTGGGTAACAATACAAGACTCCGCCTCTACAAAAAAAAAAAAAAAATTAGCTGGGTGCAGTGGATTATGCCTGTAGTCCCAGTACTTTGGGAGGTCAAGGCAGGAGGATTGCTTGAGCCCAGCCTGGGCAACATAAAGAGACCTCGTGTTTACAGAAATTTAAAAAATTTAGTTGACCATAGTGGTGCACACCTGTAGGCCCAGCTACTCAAGAGGCTGAGGTAGGAGGATCACTTGAGCCTGGTAGGTCAAAGTTACAATGAGCCGTGTTAGCACCACTGCACTATAGGCGTGGCAACGGAGTGAGGATTCTGCCTTAACGTCCCCCTAACCCCTCACAGTGGGTATATTTGATGTTAGACACAGATCATTATAAAGCTTACGTAAGCTAACAAAATTCATGTAAATTTTCTCCAGTGTGAGTGAATGGGTTGTATTGGTATATAGGTGAATGTTCTCTTTAGTTTTTGAGACAGAGTCTTGCTCTGTCACCCAGGCTGGAGTGCAGTGGTATTATCTTGGCTCACTGCAGCCTTCTTCTCCCAGGTTCAAGCAATTCTCTGCCTCAGCCTCCTGAGTAGCTGGGACTACAGGCGTGTGCCACCACGCCCAGCTAATTTTTGTATTTTTAGTAGAGATGTGGTCTTGACCAGGCTGGTCTTGAACTCCTGACCATGTGATTCACCCACCTTCAGCCTCCCAGAGTGCTGGGATTATAGGCGTGAGCCCCCGCACCCAGCCTGAATGTCGGTTTTTTTTTTTTGTTTGTTTGAGATGGAGTCTAGCTCTGTCACCCAGGCTGGAGTGCAGTGGCACATCTCTGCTCACTGCAATCTCCGCCTCCTGGGTTCACGCCATTCTCCTGCCTCAGCCTCCCGAGTAGCTGGGACTGCAGGCACACACCACCATGCCTGGCTAATTTTTTGTATTTTTAGTAGAGACGGACTTTCACCATGTTAGCTAGGATGATCTCGATCTCCTGATCTTGTGATCTGCCCGTTGCAGTCTCCCAAAGTGCTGGGATTATAGGCATGAGCCACTGTGACCTGCCTGAATTTTTTTTTTTTTTGAGACGGAGTCTCGCTTTGTCGCCCAGGCTGGAGTGCAGTGGCCGGATCTCAGCACACTGTAAGCTCCGCCTCCCGGGTTCACGCCATTCTCCTGCCTCAGCCTCCGGAGTAGCTGGGACTACAGGCGCCTGCCACCTCGCCCGGCTAGTTTTTTTTTTGTATTTTTTAGTAGAGACGGGGTTTCACTGTGTTAGCCAGGATGGTCTTGATCTCCTGACCTCGTGATCCGCCCGTCTCGGCCTCCCAAAGTGCTGGGATTACAGGCTTGAGCCACCGCGCCCGGCCTGAATGTTCTTTTTTTTAAGAAGGTATATGCTGTGGTTGACTGTCATGATGCCTGCAACTTTGAAATGATTCAGGGAGGCCGGGCGCGGTGGCTCAAGCCTGTAATCCCAGCACTTTGGGAGGCCGAGACGGGTGGATCACGAGGTCAGGAGATCGAGACCATCCTGGCTAACACAGTGAAACCCCGTCTCTACTTAAAAAATACAAAAAACTAGCCGGGCGAGGTGGCCTGCGCCTGTAGTCCCAGCTACTCGGGAGGCTGAGGCAGGAGAATGGCGTAAACCCGGGAGGCGGAGCTTGTAGTGAGCTGAGATCCGGCCACTGCGCTCTAACCTGGGTGACAGAGAGAGACTCCGTCTCAAAAAAAAAAAAAAAGAAAAAATAAGAAATGATTCAGAGAAACAGATTACAGATAGCAAATACGGTAAAAATGTTAATTGAATTCAGATTTAGCTTATATTTTGTGTCTTTGAAATTTTCCATGATAAAAACTTGGCAGGAGGGAAGCATACTTCTTTAAAGTTAATATAATTTTAACAACTTGACTTGTGTTATTTCTTAAATTACAAGCAGATACACACCTTTTCACAGAGTTAGTGTGAAAAAATTCTTTCCCTTTCCCCTTTTATTTGAAGGGTCTTTTTTTTTTTTTTTTTTTTTTTTTTTTTTTTGAGACGGAGTCTTGCTCTGCCACCCAGGCTGGAGTGCAGTGACCGGATCTCAGCTCACTGCAAGCTCCCCCTCCCGGGTTCACGCCATTCTCCTGCCTCAGCCTCCCGAGTAGCTGGGACTACAGGCGCCCGCCTCGTCGCCCGGCTAGTTTTTTGTATTTTTAAGTAGAGACAGGGTTTCACCGTATTAGCCAGGATGGTCTCGATCTCCTGACCTCGTGATCCGCCCGTCTCGGCCTCCCAAAGTGCTGGGATTACAGGCTTGAGCCACCGCGCCCGGCCGATTGAAGTGACTTTCATGTAATTTATTTATTGAGAAGATTTTGAAAAAAGAAAATTAAGTGAATTGCTTTTAAAATTAAGGAAAAGTATGGTACATTTTATTAAGATGTGAATTTTTGATCATTTTGACCACTAATAATATGATTTTTTTTAATAAATAAAAGAGTTACTACTATGTAATACTTTATTTTATTTTTTGAGACAGAGTTTTGCTCTTGTTGACCAGGCTGGAGTGCAGTGGTGCGATCTCCACTCACTCCAACCTCTGCCTCCGGGGTTCAAGAGATTCTCCTGCCTCAGCCTCCTGAGTAGCTGGGATTACCGGCACTTGCCGCCACACCCGGCTAATTTTTTGTATTTTTAGTAGCAATGGGGTTTCGCCATGTTGAGCAGGCTGATCTCGAACTCCTGGCCTCAGGTAATCCACCCGCCTCGGCCTCCCAAAGTGCTGGGATTACAGGAGTGATCCACCACGTCCAGCCATATGTAATACTTTAGTAAATAAAAATTAAAAGGGATTGATTGACATTTTCAGTCTTGTTTTTATGGCTAGAGATGAGTTAAAAAAATAAAATAAAATTTTAGGGCCAGGAAAAGGTTTTTTATTTGGACTTTAGAAAATCAGAGACCAGTTTTCTCTCTTCTGCTTTTTTATTTAGCAGAGAAAATACTGCAAAATCTCCCCAGTTCTTTGATATGAAAAGGAGTAGGATGTGGCAGCAGTTATATTTTCAGATTAATGATTAGAAGAAATTTCAGGTCAACAAGTGATTTGCAGAGCCATAAAGATAATCCTTTGATTATGTATTATTTACAGCTGGAAACTCTTACTTTCTCATGCTTCTTTGAACTGTGGAAGGGATGAGATGTGATAAGCTGTGTGTGGGTGTGGGTGTGGTTTGTTTTCTGTAAGATATAGTATTGAGTTCATGCCTGCCAAAAGTTGCTTAAATTATTCCATATCTGATTTTGAGGTACTGTCGTGTTTCTGTCTTGATTTGTACTTCATTGCCAACTAATTAATATCAAAGCATTGTTGTTTTCTAATGGAGAATATGGTTACTATGCTTTGCTCACATGGAGCAGAATGTCAAGTGGTAATCTTAAGTATTTATAAGATCATATTCATGTTAGTATATTTCTAGGAATAACACAGCCTTTTTTCTTCTTTTGTAGCATAAGCAGTACTATAATGGATGTAGACAGCACAATTTCCAGTGGGCGTTCAACTCCAGCAATGATGAATGGACAAGGAAGCACTACTTCTTCAAGCAAAAATATTGCCTATAATTGTTGTTGGGACCAGTGCCAGGCTTGCTTCAACTCTAGCCCAGATCTGGCAGATCACATCCGTTCCATACATGTAGATGGTCAGCGAGGAGGGGTTGGTTTTGTCATTTCTTTTTTTCACTCCCTGTTTTCGTTAGTTTTATTATAATTGCTAGTTAGGCTTTTTTGCTGCAAGTAATTTGGGATTATTTTTACAAAGGCATAATTTTTTCAAGTGAATTTTTAATAATTATTTCCATATACTTGATAGAGTCAAATAAAAATAGGGTATGTGTTGGATTTTAGTTTGCTTTTAGCTACGTTATTTTGAAGAAATTAGACTTATAAAAATATAGTAGGTGACAGTATTATAAATGAATACAGTGTATTCCAGGGTTCTGATGTTTTGAGTTGAGAACATTTAGAAATAGCACTGTCTTGGTTTTCTTTGTTAGAGGATCCTAAATTATTCCTGATGCTTAAATTAACTGGGGAGACTATTGGTACCAGGATTAGTATATGCAATTCTATTAAATGACAACCTGAACTCATTATTTGTGAGTGAGAGTTGATCATCTTTCCCAGAACTGATTTAGATGGAAAGTTCTGATTCGTCAGTATTGACCTATATCCTTTCAGGAATACATTTAATTGTGTCAGTTCATGTAACTTCTATTAGGTACTGAATAAAGAGCTAAGCAAATGGGTAAGCCAAAAGTAATGTGGCAGAATATTAATTTATACATTGTTTCAGCTTTACCTAGATTTTTGTTGAATAGTTATCACACTTAGTGCATTTTTCAGAAATTAATGTCACAGTGTAAGGGCAAGTAATTTATTAACATTAGGCCCCACATTTCTTATCAGCCCGCCATCACTACTGAAGAACAGATAACTAACACAGTAAAAACCATCATGGTTTAAGTTAGTGGATAACTGTTTCCAAGGTTCTGTTGATACTTAAGAGTATAGTATTGATCTTTTTTTTTTTTTGAACATCCAACCAAGTCAACATTTCTAACATTTTAAGCAGTGATGTCATACTTGAATTTTTTTTTTTTTTTTTTTGAGATTGAGTCTTGCTGTGTTGCCCAGGCTGGAGTGCAGTGGCGTGATCTTGGCTCACGACAGCCTCTGCCTCCTGGGTTCAAGTGATTCTCCTGCCTTAACCTCCTGAGTAGCTGGGATTACAGGTGCTCGCCACCATGCCTGGCTAATTTTTGTTTGTATTTTTAGTAGAGATGGGGTTTTGCCATGTTGGCTAGGCTGGTCTCGAACTCGTGAACTCAAGTGATCCACCTGCCTTGGCCTCCCAGAGTGCTAGGATTACAGGCATGAGTCACTGTATGTGGCCGAAATTTCTTTTAAGACATATTTTTGGCCGGGTGCGGTGGCTCAAGCCTGTAATCCCAGCACTTTGGGAGGCCGAGACGGGTGGATCACGAGGTCAGGAGATCGAGACCATCCTGGCTAACACAGTGAAACCCCGTCTCTACTAAAAAATACAAAAAACTAGCCGGGCGAGGTGGCGGGCGCCTGTAGTCCCAGCTACTTGGGAGGCTGAGGCAGGAGAATGGCGTGAACCTGGGAGGCGGAGCTTGCAGTGTGCTGAGATCCGGCCACTGCACTCCAGCCTGGGCAACAGAGCGAGACTCCGTCTCAAAAAAAAAGACATATTTTTCCCTGTCACAATATATTATAATGTGTCAGCAGTCTTTTGATTACTCAAACTTGATAAGTAAACACTTGTACATTTGCCTTCAAATTTGTCAAGAATTTGTCTCAGACTTCTTGTTAGAGTTAATAGGTATGATGTCTGAGTAACCAGTAAAATGTTATACTTACCTATGATTTGTTAATTAACTGTGTCCCTCATACGGTATTTTCAGTGTAAAACCCAGGTCAGTGGTTAGGCTACTTTGGTAACCCAGTCTTCTCCCCCAAGCCATATGTCAGATACTTAGAGTGAAATATCTTAGCAAGTTTGTTTTCTGGCTTTTGTAGATCTGCTTTTTGTAAGCCAGTGCTTGATGTCACTTGGTATCTACCATTTTTGAGCATCATGGCATGATACTTTTTTGTCACTTGACTTAGCAACTGTATATAGAATCATGAGCTATTTGGAAGATCACTGGGCTTCTCTTAGTAGATGTGGGAGCGGGAGAATTTCACATTTCTGAGTCTTGGAATCCCGCAGGTTGAGTTGGCATACAGCCTGATGAGAATTTCAGCCCTTTCCAGATTTTTAGAAAAAATATAATTACAATCTGATTTTTGTTTTTTAAAAAATTAATTTTTTTTTTTTTGAGACAGAGTTTGGTTCTCGTTGCCCAGTCTGGAGTGCAGTGTTGTGGTCTCAGCTCACTGCAACCTCTGCCTCCCGGGTTCAGGTGATTCTCCTGCCTCAGCCTCCCTAGTATCTGGGATTACAGGCGTGAGCCACCATGCCCGGCTAATTTTTTTTGTATTTTTGGTAGAGACGGGATTTCACTATGTTGGCCAGGCTGGTCTCGAACTCCTGACCTCAGGTGGTCCACCCGCCTTGGCCTCCCAAAATGCTGGGATTACAAGTGTGAGCCACCGCACCCGGCCAAGACTGATTTTTAAAATAAATATGTCATGTAATCACAGTAACTATATACATGTACCTTGCTGATATTATAGAATTAGACATGAAATGTTGGCGTTTGTCCCGTAAGTGTAATATTGAAATGAAAAATCTCCCATGTCATTTCTTGATCCCTTATTCAAAATATCACTTGATTACCAATAATAAGATTCTGTAGCTGATTTTAAGAGTAATGCTGGCCGGGCGCGGTGGCTCAAGCCTGTAATCCCAGCACTTTGGGAGGCCGAGACGGGCGGATCATGAGGTCAGGAGATCGAGACCATCCTGGCTAATACGGTGAAACCCCGTCTCTACTAAAAAAT
>NW_016809129.1:2448788-2468027 GCF_001698545.2 Rhinopithecus bieti | reverse complement strand
TTTTTTTGTATTTTTTAGTAGAGACGGGGTTTCACCGTGTTAGCCAGGATGGTCTCGATCTCCTGACCTCGTGATCCGCCCGTCTCGGCCTCCCAAAGTGCTGGGATTACAGGCTTGAGCCACCGCGCCTGGCCTCTTCTTTCTCTCTTAAGTGTTAAAGTGTCATCATGGAACAGAAACAGATGAGGAAAAAATTGGTAACCCTAGAAGATTTTATGCTTCTGATTATTGAAAGATGACAATTTTACTGGAGCAGTAAGTTAGCAAGATCTAAACTATATTAATTTCTGTTCTTTTTCTCATTCCACTATAATCTTTGCCCTGGGGAGAAAAGCAAAACCATTATATAACCACTTAGCATTGTTTTTTCCCCCCTTTTAAGCTGTTTATGTTGCTATGTTCATGTGGACTTCTTTGGAGGCTGAAGTCAAGTGGAGTTTAGATTTTCCTGGCCTGATTTCTACATTAAAATCAAACTAATCATTTAAACACCAAATTATGAATACACTTTTTTTTCTTAGAGATGAGGTCTCACTGTGTTGCCCATTCTGGTCTGGTCTTGGCTTCCCAAAGTGCTAGAATTACAGGCGTGAGCCACCATGCCCCGACCAATACACCTTTTTAAAAAAAAATCATCAGAGTGCCTTCTACAATTTCAAAAATAAAAACAAAAGAGGCAAAAAGAGAATCAAACCTATCTTTACTGTTAGGTATGATAGAATTTTGTTACTGTTGCCCAGGCTGGAGTGCAGTGGTGCAATCTCCTCTCACTGCAACCTCCACCTCCCAGGTTTGAGTAATTCTCCTGTGTCAGCTTCCTAAGTTGCTGGGACTACAGGTGTGCTCCACCACACCTGACTTACTTTTGTATTTTTAGTAGAGATGGGGTTTCACCATGTTGGCCAGCCTAGTCTTGAACTCCTGAGCTCAGGTGATCCACCCGCCTCTGGCTCCCGAAGTGCTGGGATTACAGGCCTGAGCCACTGTGCCTGGCCTAGGTCCGTTCTTCTGTGTGTGACTGATTTCTGAAGATTAGGCTGTGAGTTATCTTACTAATCAAATTTCAAATCCCAGTGTCCTCTTAATATACACCTAAGTCTTGGAAAGTGGGGAACTTACAGGACTTTAGAGGCTCAGTGTAAAATATACTACTGCTCTTTCTTTCTCCGCTATTTCTCACATAAAAACGATTTCTGGAAAGCTGTTTAGGTTTCTTGATCTAGGATTTATTTTCTGTGTCATTTTACTTTTTACTTTTGCATATATTCTTTGGTGTGTTGTTTTGCTGAGAGGCAAAGCGAGGCGATTTTGGGCAAGGGAGGAATATGATACGATGTTATTGGAAGACTTGAATGAGTCCAGTTAACTATAGCACTCAGGAGGTCAAGGTTGCAGTGAGCTATGATTGTGCCTCTGCCTTCCAGCCTAGATGATAGAGCAAGACTCTGTTTCATTTAAAAAAAAAAAAAAAAAGAAAGAAAATATAGGCTTGATGGTACGTGGAATCATCGGACCACCCCCTCTGCCTGACTTTTGTGGTTTTTTTTTTTTTTTTTTTGTTAAGAGACAGATCTTACCTATTTGTCCAACTCCTGGGCTTAAGCAGCGCTCCCACCTCAGCTTCTTGAGTTCCTGGGATTCCAGGCATGTACCACCACACTCAGCTGGCCTACCTGACTTTAGATGGTGTCGCTCTTTTCTTTTTGTGTCATTTTACTGAAAACAAGATCATTTACTCAGTATAATTAGGCCTTTATTTTGGCATGTAGATTATTCTGTTAACTTGTTCTGCATTTAGAATATATTTGGCTGATTTTAATTTACTGGTAATAACTGAATTTCCTTGTGCATACTTACTCTGGCGGGTTAACATTGCATTTTTTTTGCAGTGGATATTTCATTTATTTACAGAAAGATTTCATGGATTCATTTGTGCTCTTCAGGTGCATAGGTGTTTGTGCATTTGTCTGTACTATCATACAAGCCATTTTAAGTATAGGCCATTCAAATACATTCAAATACATACACTGGTACAAGGATACACTGGTTCATACACTGGTTCAAGGATATTGACCAAAGTGAAGGAGACTCAGGCAACTCTTGGCTCCCAGGTTTGTACCGTCCTTACTCACTTTGGGCGTTTTGGAGAAGATTCCTGAAGGTAAAACCTGTTCTGATAGAAACTCAGTACTTTGTAGAGTTCTTAACAGAAAGCCGAAACCTCCCTGTAACACTGAAATTTTAGACATCTACATCTCATGTGTAAGGCCCTTGTAAACTTGAAGATTTCTTTGGCAGTCCAAAATATATATGTTTGTTTTTTGAGATGGAGTCTCTTTCTGTCACCCAGGCTGGGGTGTAGTGGAGCCATCTCAGCTCACTGCAACTTCCACCTCCTAGGTTCAAGCAATCCTCCTGCCTCAGTCTCCCAAGTAGCTGGGATTACAGGCATGTGTCATCACACCTGGTGAAGTTTTTGTATTTTTAGTAGAGGTGGGATTTCACCATGTTGGCCAGGCTGGTCTTGAACTCCTGACCTCAAGTGATCTACTCACCTCGGCCTCTCAGAGTGCTGAGATTACAGGTGTGAGCCACTGCACCTGGCCCAAAAATATTCTTTTAATGCCTGTGTGAGTTTAAAATTTCTTTTCTTGGACATTCTGGCAGGAAAACCTGATGGCAGTTATTTTGAAAAGGAACCTTTGGTGTTTAATATAAACCCAGTTATTTCATTGACTGGTCTTTCTGAGATAATATAACTTGTATTTTCATAGTGTTTTGGACTTACCAAATGTGTGCTCAGAGTATTTCTGATGAAAAAGGAAGTAGATGATTCTTCCAAGATTACATAGCTACAAAGTGAAAGAGCTGGATTGAATTCAGTTTATCTTCTTACAAAAAAATACTTATCTAGGATCCCACTGTTGGCTCCAGTCGGAGTGTAGTGGCATGATCTTAGCTCACATAGCCTCAAACTCCTGGACTCAGGCAATCCTTCTACCTCAGTGTAGTAGCTGGGACTGTAGGCACGCATCACTACGTCTGGCTACTTTAAACATTTTCAGAGTTGGGATCTTGCTGTGTTGCCCATATTGGTCTGAAAATCTGTCTTGTAGCCATCATCTTGCCTCAGCCGACCGAGCAGCTGGGATTCCAGGCACGAGTCACTATGCTCAGCAGGTTGTTTTCTATTTCTGTTACGTCTAATACAGCCTAATACGACACAATTTGCTGTATCATGAGAGACTAGACTTTGGACTCCTGTGTCTTATTCTGTTAAAATAGCCGGACCTTAATTCATTTTAAAATAGAAGAACCATGGCAAATTATATTCTTGAACATACTCCTTCCAAATTTGGATATAATTGGAATCCTATGGTATTTGATTTTTGATTTTCAGAGTTAATCTTTTTTTTTTTTTTGAGATGGGGTCTCGCTCTGTCCGCCCAGGCTGGAGTGAGTGGCGATCTCAGCTCACTGCAGCTCCCGCCCGGATTTACGCCATTCTCACTGCCCGCTCACCGAGTACTGGGACTACAGGCGCCCGGCCACCTTCCACCCGGCTAGTTTTTTGTATTTTTTTAGTAGAGACGGGGTTTCACCATGCTTAGCCAGGATGTCGATCTCCTGACCTCATGATCCGCCATGCTCGGGCCTCCCCAAAGTGCTGGGATTAAGGCTTGAGCCACCGCGCCCAGCCTAGCTCTATAGTCATGTTGCTCCATAGAAAAAAAAATAGAAGCCGGATACTGCCTGCTGGTTTTTCACCAAATTTAGTGATTGAGTATTGTTAGGTAGAGGCAGTGCTTATTTCGAAGGAACTAAATCTATCTTTAATAAGAAGTAATTGCGAGTAGGGCAGGGGGAGTCACTTAAGAATCCTTTTAACGTTAAGGAGAATCCTTCTGTCACAAAAGTTGTTACAGGAATGATGTTGATATTGTTCCCAAATACTTTCTTTAAGGCATTTCTGTTTATGTATTAGGTTAGTGCACAAGTAATTGCCTTTTTTTCAATTACATTAATGACAAAAACAGCAATTACTTGCACACCAAACTAATAGTGTGATTTCTGAGAGAATTTTAAACCAACCCCTGATTCCTCTTCTTTTTTTTTTTTTTTTTTGAGACGGAGTCTTGCTCTGTCACCCAAGCTGGAGTGCACTGGCCAGATCTCAGCTCACTGCAAGCTCCGCCTCCCAGGTTCATGCCATTCTCCTGCCTCAGCCTCCTGAGTAGCTGGGACTACAGACGCCCGCCACCTCGCCCGGCTAGTTTTTTGTATTTTTTAGTAGAGACGGGGTTTCACCATGTTAGCCAGGATGGTCTCGATCTCCTGACCTTGTGATCCGCCCGCCTCGGCCTCCCAGAGTGCTGGGATTACAGGCTTGAGCCACCGCGCCCGGCCAGATTCCTCTTCTTTATTACTTGGATTGAAAAATAAGACTTTGAGTCTATTAGTAGTTTTTTTTTTTTTTTTTTTTTTTTTTTTGTTTTTTTTTTTTTTTTTTTTTTTTTTTTGAGACAAGATCTATCTCTTACTGCCCAGGCTGGAGTTCAATGGCATAATCATAGCAGCTCACTGTAGCTTTGCCCTCTCCGGCTCAAGCAATTCTCCCACCTCAGCCTTCTAAGTAGCTGGGACTACAGGTGGACACCACCCTGCCTGGTTAATTTTTGTGTATTTTGTATAGACAGGGTTATGTATGGCATGTTGCCCAGGCTGGCCTCATTCCTGGGCTCAAGCAGTCCTCTTGCTTTGGCCTTCCAAAGTGCTGGGGTTAGAGGTGTGAGCCACTGTGCCTGGTGAGTCTAGTAGTCTTGATTTCAAAAATTGATAGCATTAATTACCCATGTGTGATTATTAAACAATATTGAATTAATTTCTATAGCATTTAAGTTTTTTGTTTTTTGCTTTTTTTTTTTTTTTGGAGAGAAGGTCTCACTCTGTCACCTACACTGGAGTGCAGTAGTGCCATCGTGGCTCACTGCAGCCTTCATCTCTTGGGCTTGATCAATCATCCTGCCTCAGCTACTGCACCCCCTCTCCACCGCCCCTGAGTAGCTGGGACTACAGGTGCATATGCCATTATGCCTAGCCAATTTTTTTTGTTACTTTTGTAGAGACAGGGTTTTGCCATGTTGCCCAGGCTGGTCTCGAACTCCTGAGCTCAAGCCATCCCCGTCGGCCTCCCAGAGTGCTGGAATTGCCGGTGTGGGCCACCACATCGGGTGCATATAAGTATTGCTTTGTATTTTTTTCTGTTCCTAGATTTATTTTTAAAAGTTACTTTTAACTCTGAGAACCTTGGCCATTAGTTTATAAACATGTTCTAGGGTTGGGAATTTTGAGTATGAAGGAGGTAATGTTATGAGTTCCTTTATCTCATACTTAAACTAGCAAATTCGTGTGGAGTCAGGATATGCAGTAACTTCTCTAAACAGTCTTGTCGAATGGCAGTGTTGGTATTGCCTTGTTTATACCTATTTGAGATAAAATGATTTTGTTTTGAGTAAAATTGACCTCGATTATTTGTTTATAGACTGTCAGTTTTCTAGTCTATTAAAATTTTATTTTAGGCTGGCTGAAGAAAGATTGTATATCTGTCTTGTGTTCTATTTGTATGTAGTGTATTACAATCTTCAAAGTGTGACTCTATGATTGTTCTTACCTTAGAAAAGAATAGAGCCTTTAAGTAGTTCTTTCAAGATAATGATTGTGGTAGACCCTTTTTTTCCTGATGTTGGGAAGCAGTTTTCAGTGTGTGGTTTGATGGAAATATCATCAGTTAGGAAATTGACATGTCACTGGTAGGAAGATGATAAAGATTAGTTTGTTAGTTTTGGTGCTTTCCACACCTAGTTATACTTAGTACCCTGAACCTAGAATGTGGGTCTATGATGAAAGTATGGTAGCTCATGTCTGTTGTTTTTATTACTGTATTAATATTTTGTATTCAATTTGTTTCATAACAAAATTTCATATTCCAGACAGGGTCTCGAATATGTCTCTGTGTCATAATCGAGATAGAAATAATTCTTCATGATTACAACAATACAAGAAGAAATATTGTTAGTATGCTTGTGAGACCAGGATATCACCAGTAAAAAATTGTAATTTGATAATTTTCATTCATTCTTTGAAGTTGAAAATATCCGTGTCTTCTAATTAACATTTATTGGTCATTTCATTAATTTTTTTATGCCTTTATATTTTCCTGCTATTTAAAATTAGTAGATGTTTGTTCTTTTGTGCAGTAAATACAAAAATGTAAATAATGGCCCATGATCTCAGTTCCGAGGGATATGTTGCTAATGTTATATATGTTTCCTTCTGAATGGTATTCTGTGATCTATGTTCCTATTCCTTACTGAAGGTGTGGTCAGTAGCATTAAGGGTGGCTCATACTAGGATGTTTTGACAGTTTATATTAAGCATTTTGATTGGCTTGTACATTGAATAGTTCTTGTCAGTTGAAGACTTGTAACATGTTAATTTGAATGTATGAGAAATCAAACTCTTCTTGAGATAAGTCATGAAAATTAATATGGCTTTGTTTTTCTTAACAGGTATTTGTTTGCTTATGGAAAGGTTGTAAAGTATATAACACTCCATCTACCAGTCAAAGTTGGTTACAAAGGCATATGCTGACACACAGTGGAGACAAACCTTTCAAGGTAAGGATGTATGTGTATAAATTTTATTTATTTATTTATTTATTTATTTATTTATTTATTTATGACACAGAGTCTCACTCTGTTGCCCAGGCTGGAGTGCAATGGTGCCATCTTAGCTCCCTGCAGCCTCCACCTGCTATGTTCAAGCGATTTTCCTGCCTCATCCTCCTGAGTAGCTGGGACTACAGACGTATGCCACCACATCTGGCTAATTTTTGTACTTTTAGTGGAGATGGTGTTTCACCATGTTGGCCAGGCTGGTCTCAAACTCTTGACCTCAGGTGATTCTACTGCCTCGGCCACCCAAAGTGCTGGGATTACAGGCATGAGCCACTGCGCCTGCCTGGCCCTTTTTTTTTTTTTTTTTGAGACAGAGCCTCGCTCTGTTGCCAGGCTGGAGGGCAGTGGTGCGATCTCAGCTCACTGCAAGCTCCGCCTCCCAGGTTCACACCATTTTCCTGTCTCAGCCTCCCAAGTAGCTGGGACTACAGGTGCCTGCCACCACACCTGGCTAATTTTTTGTATTTTGGTAGAGACAGGGTTTCACCATGTTGGCCAGGATGGTTTCAATCTCCTGACCTCGTGGTCCGCCTGCCTTGGCCTCCCAAAGTGCTGGGATTACAGGCGTGAGCCACTGCGCCCGGCCTGTTGTTTTCTTTTAAATGTTAGCTTAAGCTGACATGTTTCCTAATAGGCGTAATTTTGTTCCTCTAAATTTTTTTAAAAACATTTGTTTTAACATTCTTATACATACATTGAATTTCAAAAGTAGATGGAGATTAAGCTTATTTGTTCTGTTTTTTTCTATTTGAAGTACAGAAGTGTTGCTGTTGGATTAGGCTCTTGAAAATAGCTAGTGGTAGACCAGTGACTGGAAGCCATGTTGGTTTTTTTTATTTTTTTATTTTATTTTATTTTATTATTATTTTTTTTTGAGATGGAGTCTTGCTTTGTCACCCAGGCTGGAGTGCTGTGGCCAGATCTCAGCTCACTGCAAGCTCCGCCTCCGGGTTCACGCCATTCTCCTGCCTCAGCCTCCCGGGTAGCTGGGACTACAGGCACCCGCCACCTCGCCCGGCTAGTTTTTTGTAGTTTTAGTAGAGACGGAGTTTCACCGTGTTAGCCAGGATGGTCTCGATCTCCTGATCTCGTGATCCGCCCGTCTCGGCCTCCCAAAGTGCTGGGATTACAGGCTTGAGCCACCGTGCCCGGCCGGTTTTTTTTAATACTTGGTGGTCTGGTTATGTTTTCTTACTGTCAAAGGTTTCGGCATTTTCATTAGCAAACAACATTGACTATTATATAAAATAAATAAGTTGTAGGACATTAAAGGACTTGATTCCTTTCACTCAGTTTTGAGGTCACACTACTGAGGTTAGGTGTAATTAGTAGTAAATCACTTTTGTCAAATTAGATGTATTCTGGGAAATCTTTATAAAGAGCAAGTTTCTGTAAAATCTATTCCATTTATCTTTATGAAAATTAAATATTTTGGTTTCTATTTATGGAAAGTAGCATATACCATAGAGATTAAAAGTTTGTGTTTAAAGGAGTTTTAATAGTTGTTAAAACCACATTTACTGAAAAGAATACTGTGCCAGTAACTTCCCTTGGGTTTTATAGAGAGTGAGGTAATTCTTGTGGAGTTGCTTTTAAAAACAACTTTTTTGGAAAAAGCAATCAACAAAACACTATAACAAAAGTTTACACTAAGAATTATTTGTCTCTCTCGTTCCTGTTTCCCCGCTTCCTCCCAAATATATAATTATTATTTGTTTCTTGTGATTTTTTCTAGTACTTCCTTATGCATCCACAAGCAGATAAATATGTAGTCTCATTCTCCTTTCTTACCCAAAGTCTAGTAAATTAAATACTATCTGTACCTTGCTTTGAAAAGAAGCAAACTTAATTTTAGAGCAGCTTTAAATACACAGGTTACTTGTTTTTCTATAAACCAAGTTTCTTCCATTCTTGAAATATTATATTGTATATATGTACCTTCTTTTTTGTTTTTATTTGAATAGTCTTCCCCCCACCACAAGATGGAGTCTTGCTCTGTCGCCCAGGCTGGAGTGCAGTGGCATGATCTTGGCTCACTGCAACCTCCCCCTCTTGGGTTCAAGCGATTCTCCTGCCTCCGCCTCCCGAGTAGCTGGGATTACAGGCACATGCCATCACGCCCAGCAAATTTTTGTATTCTTAGTAGAGATGGGGTTTCACCATGTTGGCCAGGCTAGTCTTGAACTCTTGACCTTGTGATCCGCCTACCTCGGTCCTCCAAAGTGCTGGGATTAACCACATCTGGCCCTAATCTGAATAGTTTTTGGGTAACAGGTCGTTTTTGGTTACATTGAATAAATTCCTTACTGGTGATTTCTGAGATTTTGGTGCACCTGTCACCTGAGCTGCGTACACTGTACCCAGTGTGTAGTCTTTTATACCTAACTACCCGCACCCTTCCCTCCTAGTCCCCAAAGTCTATTATATCATTCTTATGCCTGCTCGTAGCTTAGCTCCTAATTACAAGTGAGAACGATACTTGGTTTTCCTTTCCTGAGTTACTTCATTTAGACTAATGGTCTCCAACTCCATCCAGGTTTCTGTGAAAGCCATATTTTGTTCCTTTTTATGGCTTGAGTAGTATTCCATGTGGTGTGTGTGTGTGTGTGTGTGTGTGTGTGTGTGTGTCTGAATATATATATATATGTGTATATATATATATATATCACATTTTCTTTATCCACTTACTGATTGAAGGGCATTTACCCTGGGTCCAGTTTTGCAATTGCGAGTTGTGCTGCTATAAACATGTGTGCAAGTGTCTTTTTCATATAATGACTTTTTTCCCTCTGTGTAGGTTACCAGTGGTGGGATTGCAGGATCAAATGGTAGTTCTACTTTTATTTAGGAAATCTCTGTACGGTTTTCTATAGTGGTTGTATTAGTTTATATTTTCACCAGCAGTGTAAAAGTGTTCCCCTTTCACCATATCCATGCCAACATCTGTTGTTTTTTGCCTTTTAAATTGTGGCCATTCTTCCAGCAATAAGGTGGTATTGTGTTGTGTTGTATATCTTCTTTTGAGAAATGCTTATTCATATCATTTGCCCACTTTTCGATGGGATTATTATTCTTTTTTTTCTTGTTGATTTGTTTTTAGTTCCTTATTGATTGTGGACACTAGTCCTTTGTTGGATGCATAGTTTGCAAATATTTTCTCCCATTCTGTGGGTCATCTGTTTATTCTGCTGATTATTTCTTTTTATGTGCAGAAGCTTTAGTTTAATTAGGTTTCATCTGTTTATTTTTGTTCTTGTTGCATTTGCTTTAGGGTTCTTGGTCATAAACTCTCTGCCTAAGCCAATGTCTGGAAGAGTTTTCCAATGTTATCTTCCAGAATTTTTATGGTTTAAGGTCTTAGATTTAAGTCTTTGCTCCATCTTGAGTTGATTTTTGTATAAGGTGAGAAATGAGGATCCAGTTTCATTCTTCTGCATGTGGCTTGGCAGTTATTCCAGCAGCATTTGTTGCAAAGGGTATCCTTTCGCCACTTTATGGTTTTTTGTGTTTATTTTTTAGAGACTCAGTCTCACTCTGTCACCCAGACCAGAGTGCAGTGGCGTGATCTTGACTCACTGCAACCTCTGCCTCCCAAGTTCAAGCAATTCTCCCGCCTCAGACTCCTGAGTAGCTGGGATTACAAGTGCCTGCCACCATGTCTAGCTAATTTTTGTATTTTTAGTAGAAACAGGGTTTTACCCTGTTGGTCAGGCTGGTCTCGAACTCCTGACCTGAAGTGATCTGCCCGCCTAGGTCTCCCAAAATGCTGGGATTACACGCGTGAGTCACCAATATTTGACTTTAATTTCTGGGATCTCTATTACATTGGTCTATGTGTCTATTTTATTCCAGGACCATGTTGTTTTGGTAACCATAGCCTTGCAGTATAGAAAGTCAGATAATGTGATGCCTCCAGATTTGTTCTTTTTGCTTAGTCTTGCTTTGGCTATCTGGGCTCTCTTCCGGTTCCATATGAATTTTAGGATTGTTTCTAGTTCTGTGAAGATTGATGATAGTACTTTGATGGGAATTGCATTGAATCTGTAGATTGCTTTTGGCAGTATTGTCATTTTCGCAATATTCTACCCATCCATGAGCATGGGATGTGTTTTCATTTATTGGTGGTGTTGATGATTTCTTTCAGCAGTGTTTTGTAGTTTTGTTTGTAGACATCTTTCACCTCCTTGGTTAGGTCTGTTCCTAAGCATTTTATTTTTTTGCAGCTGTTGTAATAGGGGTTAAGTTCTTGATTTTTTCTCAACTTCGTCATTGTTGGTGTAGAGCAGTGCTAATTTACGTTGATTTTGTATCCTGAAAGTTTACTGAATTTGTTTGTCAGACTGCAAGCTTTTTGGATGAGTCTTTAGGGTTTTCTAGATATACGATCATATCATCAACAAACAGCGACAGTTTGACTTCCTCTTTACCTATTTGGATGTCCTTTATTTCTTTTCTCTGATTGCTCTGGCTAGGACATCCAGTACTTATGTTGAATGGAAGTGGTAAGAGTGGACATCCTTGTCTTGTTCTCATTTCTCACGGTGAATGCTTTCAACTTTTTCCCGTTCAGTAGAATATGGGCTGTGGGTTTGTAATATATGCATTTTATTACGTTAAGGTATGTTACTTCTATGCCAGTTTTGCTGAGGGTTTTAATCATAAAGGGATGCTAGATTTTTTTGTTATATGCTTTTTCTGCATCTATTGAGATCACATGATTTTTTTAAAAATTCTTTTTATGTGATACATCACATGTACTGACTTGTGGATGTTAAACCATCCCTGCATCCATGGTATGAAACCCACTGATCAGGTGGATTGCCTTTTTGATAGGCTGTTGGATTCGGTTAGCTAGTATTTTGTTGAGGATTTTTGCATCTGTGTTATCAGGGATATTGGTCTGTAGATTTATTTTTTTGTTATATCCTTTCCTGATTTTGGTATTAGGGTGATACTGGCTTCAGAGAATGATTTAGGGGAGGATTCCCTCTTTCTCTGTCTTTTGGAATAGTTTCATTAAGATTGGCACCAAGTCTTTTTGAATGTCTGATAGAATTCATCTGTGAATCCGACTGGTCCCAGACTTTTTGTTGACAATTTTTTATTACTGTTTCAATCTCTCTACCTGTTATTGGTCTGTTCAGAGTTTTTATTTCTTCTGATGTAATCTAGGAGGGTTGTATATTTCCCGGAGTTTATCCTCTCCTTTAGATTTTCTAGTTTGTGCATGTAAAGGTATTCATAATAGCCTTGAATGATCTTTGTATTTCTGTGGTATCGGTTGTAATATCTTTCATTTTGTTTCTAATTGAGCTTATTTAGATATCTTTCCTCTTTTCTTGGTTAGTCTCATTAATGGTCTATCAAATTTTTTTTTTTTTTTTTTTTTTTTGAGACGGAGTCTCGCTCTGTCGCCCAGGCTGGAGTGCATTGGCCGGATCTCAGCTCACTGCAAGCTCCGCCTCCCAGGTTTACGCCATTCTCCTGCCTCAGCCTCCCGAGTAGCTGGGACTACAGACACCCGCCACCTCGCCCGGCTAGTTTTTTGTATTTTTTTTTTAGTAGAGACGGGGTTTCCCCGTGTTAGCCAGGATGGTCTCGATCTCCTGACCTTGTGATCCGCCCGTCTCGGCCTCCCAAAGTGCTGGGATTACAGGCTTGAGCCACCGGGCCCGGCCTGGTCTATCAATTTTATCTTTTCAAAGAACCAGCTTGTTCATTTATCTTTTGTATTTTTTTTGTTCTTTTGGTTTCATTTAGCACTGTTCTGGTCTTTGTTATTTATTTATTTTCTTCTGCTGGGTTTGGATTTTGTTTGTTCTTTCTTGTTTCTCTAGTTCCTTGAGGTATGACCTTAGATTGCCTGTTTGTGACCTTTCAGACTTTTCTTTTTTTTGAGACAGAGTCTCATTCTATCGTCCAGGCTGGAGTGCAGTGACATGATCTCGGCTCACTGCAACCTCTGCTTCCTGGGTTCAAGTGAATCTCCTGTCTCAGCCTCCCAAGTAAGCTGAGATTACAGGTGTGGGCCACCATACCCAGCTAAGTTTTGTGTTTTTACAGGGTTTCACCATGTTGCCCAGACTGGTCTCAAACTGCTGACCTCAGGTGATCCACCTGCCTAGGCCTCCTAAAGTGCTGGGATTACAGGCGTGAACCACCTTCTCTGGCATTTGATGTAGACATTTAATGCTTGAACTTTTCCTCTTAGCACCGCTTTTGCTGTATTTTGATAAGTTGTGACATTATATTATTGTTCATAGAATTTTTTAATTTCAACCTTGATTTCATTGTTGACTCAAGGATTATTCCAGAGCAGATTATTTAATTTCCATGTGTTTGTATAGTTTTCAGGGTTCCTTTTGGAGGAATTTATCGCAAAAAGATCATCACCTAGGCACACAGTCATCAGGTTATCTAAAGTCAAGATACAATTATTATTACATTATTATGTTGCTAGGATTGTTATTTGCTGTGTTTATTGTGTTGCTGTCTATCTTATTTGTTAGGTCTAGTAATTGTTTTATGAATTTGGGAGTTCCAGTTGGGTGCATATATATTTAGGATTGTTTTTTTCCTATTGGACTAATTCTTTTATTATTTAATGTCCCTCTTTGTGTGTGTGTGTGTGAGTTGGGGTTTTTTTTTTTTTTTTTTACTATTGTTGCTTTCAAGTCTGTTTTGTCGGATATAATAATAGCTACGTCTGCTTGCTTTTGGTTTCTATTTGCATGGAGTATCTTTTTCTACCCCTTTACCTTAAGTTTATGTGAGTCCTTATGTGTTAGGTGAGTCTCTTGAAGACAATAGATACTTGGTTGGTGGAATTTTATCCATTCCCTATCTTTTAAATGTAGCATTTAGGCCATTTACATTCAGCATTAGGATTGAGATATGAAGTACTGTTGTATTCATCATGCTTGTTGTTGCCTTAATAGCTGTTTTTTTTTTCCTTCATTGTGTTACTGTTTTGTAGGTCCTATGAGATTTATGCTTTAAGGAGATTCTTTTTTGTCTTGTTTTTGTCATGGAGTCTCACTCTGTTGCCCATACTGGAGTGCAGTGACAGAATCTCGGCTCTTTGCAACCTCAGCCTCTCGGGTTCAAGCAATTCTGTCTGCCTCACCCTCCCAAGTAGCTGGGATTATAGGTGCTTACCATCACGCCTGGCTCATTTTTGTATTTTTTAGTAGGGACAGGGTTTTGCCATGTTGGCCAGGGTGGTCTTGAATGCCTGACCTTAGGTCATCTGCCCACCTCGGCCTCCCAAAGTGCGGGGATTACAGGCATGAGCCACTGCGCCCAGCCGAGGAGGTTCTATTTTGGTGTGTTTTGAGCTTTTATTTCAAGATTTAGAACTTCTTTTAGCATTTCTTGTAGTGCTGGCTTGGTAGTGGCAAATTCTCTTAGCCTTTGTTTGTCTGAAAAAGACTTGATTTCTCCTTCATTTATGAAGCTTAGTTTTGCTGGATACAGTATTCTTGGCTGATAATTATTTTGTTTCAGGCAGCCGAAGATGGGACCCCAGTCTCTTCTGGCTTGTAAGGTTTCTGCTGAGAAATCTGCTGTTAATCTGATAGGTTTTTCTTTATAGGTTATCTGATGCTTTTATCCCATAGCTCTTAATATTCTTTACTGCATCTTGACTTCAGATAACCTGATGACTGTGTGCCTAGGTGATGATCTTTTTGCGATGAATTTCTCAGCAGTTCTTTGAGCTTCTTGTATTTGGATGTCTACATCTTTAGCAAGGCCAGGGAAGTTTTCCTCAGTTATTCTCCTCAAGTAAGTTTTCCAAACTTGTAGATTTCTCTTCTTTTTCAGAAACACCGGTTATTCTTAGGTTTGGTTGTTTGATGTAATCCCACATTTCGTGGATACTTTGTTAATTTTTTAAAAAGTTATCTTTTCTTTGTCTTTGTCTGATTGGGTTATTTTGAAAGCTTTGTCTTTGAGCTCTGAAATTCTTTCTTCTACTTGTTCTAGCCTGTTGTTGAAACTTTCCAGTGCATCTTTTTTTTTGGGGGGGGGGGAGACCAAGTCTCACTCTGTTGCCCAGGCTGGAGTGCAATGGTGCTATCTCCACTCACTGCAGCCTCCACATCCCAGGTTCAAGTGATACTCTTGCCTCATCCTCCCGAGTAACTGGGATTACAGGTGCCCAGCACCACGCCCGGCTAATTTTTGTGTTTTTTTTTTAGTAGAGACAGGGTTTCATCATGTTGGCCAGGCTGGTCTTGAACTCCTGACTTCAGGTGATCCACCCGCCTCTGCCTCCCAAAGTGCTGGAATTATAGGCATGAGCCACCATGCCTGGCCTCCAGTGCATTTTCTGTTTCTCTAAGTGTGCCTTTTATTTCTAGAAGTTGCAAGTTGTGATTGTTGTTCCTTCCTTCCTTCCTTCCGTCCGTCCGTCCGTCCTTTTTTTAATTTTTTTTATTTTTTGAGGCAGAGTCTCATTCTGTCACCTAGGCTGGAGTGCAGTGGCACAATCTTGGCTTATGGCAACCTGCAACCTCCACCTCCTGGGTTCAAGTGATTCTTGTGCCTCATCCTTCTCAGTAGCTGGGGTTACCGGCGCACCCCAACATCCCTGGCTAATTTTTGTATTTTTAGTAGAGACGGGGTTTCACCATGGTGGCAAGGCTAGCCTTGAACCCCTGACCTCAGGTGATCTGCCTGCTACAGCTTCCCGCAGTGCTGGGATTACAGGCGTGAGCTATGGTGCCCATCCTCCAGTGCATTTTCTGTTTCTCTTAAGTGTGTCTTTTATTTCTAGAAGTTGTGATTGCTGTTTCTTTATGGTATCTTTTTCTCTGGAGAATTTTTCGTGCATATCCTGTATTGTTGTCTTTAATTTGGTTTTCACCTTTCTCTTGTATTTCCTTGAGTAGCTTAATAATCAACCTTCTGAATTCTTTATCTGGAAATTCAGAAATTTCTTTTTGGTTTGGATACGTTGCTGGGGTTATAGAACCCTGTTTTATTGTATTACCAGAATTACTTTTCTGGTTCCTTCTCATTTGTTTAGACTATTTCAGTGGAAAAGACTGGATTTCAGGGCCTGTTGTCTCCCACTTCCTCTAGGGATGGGGCTTCCTGAGAGCTGGACTGCGGTGATTGTTATTGCTCTTCTGGGTATAGCCATCCAGCAGCAGGGCTACCAGGCTCTGAGATGGTGCTGGGGAATGCCTACAAGGAGTCCTGTGATGTGATTCATCTTCAGGTCTCCAAGCTTGTGGGTACCAGCACCTGCTCTGGTGGAGGTGGCACAGGGGAGTGAAGTGGACTCTTTGATAGTCTTCGCTTGTAGGTATGTTTAGTGTACTTGCTTTCTTGAATACTGGTTCTGCTAGCAGTGAGCTTGTAATGTGGACACACTCAGGACCTCTGGTTGGCCAGGATGTTGCAGGCAGTGGAATTAGCTGTTGTTTTCCCCTTCCTGGGATCTGGGTTATTCTGTCATGAGTTGCTCTAATGGCTTGAGTTGGTTGGCCTCCAGCCAGGAGGTGACACTTTGAAGAGAGCACTAGCTGCAGCAGTAGTAAGTAGGGAGATTGCTTGCCCTAAGTTGGCCTGGGCAAGTATTTTGGTTTCTTGGGAGATGGGTGGGGCTATGTTTCCTGTTCGGCTAAAGGGGCAGGTAGAGAAATACCATCAGGTGGGAGCAGGGTTAGGTGAAATTAGGCTCAGACTCACTTTCCTTGGGTTCTGCTTGCCACAGCCACTGTGGGAGATAGGGCGTTGGTTCTCAGGCCAGTCGGGTTATGTTCCACAGGGGATTTTGGCTGTCTCTGCTGTGTCATATAGTTCACCAGGGAAGTGGGGGATTGTGAGAGACCTGGTTGCGAGAGACCTCATTCAGCTCCCACGGGGTAGGTGAAGCCACTCTCACTCCCTTGGTTTCCCGCTCAGACCTTGCCCCAGGCTTCCCTGCTGAGAAAGCAAGGCCTTCGGACCTCGCCCCTCCCCATCCGCCTACTCTGTCAGCAGCTCTGCGCTGGTAAGTGTTCCCACCCACCTCCCTTTTCTGCTCAAGAAAATCCATGTCCAGCTGAAATTGTTACTGATCTCATTTGAAGCTTCTTTTGCCCTGTGACCCTTCCCTAATTCTACCGGCTGTCTTCTGGTAGTACCCTTGTGAGATACAGTCAGGGATGGCTTCCCTGGGCTCTAGCTAGAGGCTGGGAATGCTTACGAGGCATTTCCCACTGCTGCTTCTACTTTTGTATTTTGCACAGTTCCCTTAAATCTATTTCAGCCCTAGGTAAGGTTGAATCCTTCTCCCATGATCTGGATTTTCAGATTTCCCAGTGGGGATGTGTGTTTGGAGGCAGGTTTTCCTTCTCTTACATTTTGGGGACTCACAGTTTTTTACCTGTCTCACGAAATTTGCAGCAGTGTACCGCTTCTTTCAAAGGATCTGTGAATTTTTTCAGTTTGCCTGACATATTCCTGGGGTGGTTCTTGAAGCAAAAGTTCACGGTGTGCATCTCTACGTGGTGTTCTCTCTGCCAGAGTGGGAGCTGCATGGTAGACCTTTCTTCTATCTCCATCTTCCTCCTCCCGATTGTTTGTATCTTGCTTTTTGAATGTACTTTATGCTGGGATCTTTTCGTATCAGTTCATAGTGAATAGTCTCATTTTTTCAGCTTCATCGCCTTCCGTTGTGTGATTTTAGGACTGTACCCAAACTTTGTAGATACACTTGGGTTGCTTCTTTTGTTGCTGTTGGAAATAGTGCTGTAGTGATGAATCCTGAATATGTGTCATTTTCTACATGTATAATTATGTATGTAGGAAATATCCCCTAAGTGATGTGAGTAGGTAGATCAAAGGTTAATGTAAACATTGGTAATTTTGATAACTTGCTAAATTGTCATTCCCTACAGCTAGTACCATCGTCAGTAAAGTTAGAGTGTCTTCCTAATGTTGGAATGTCTCCAAGGCTTTGCTGAGAGGGGATTGTCAAACTTTGGGATTTTTGCTAATCTCATGGGTGAGACATTATATCTTTTTTTGTTGGTTTGTTTTTTGTTTTTTGTTGGGATACAGAATTTGGCTCTGTCACCCAGGCTAAATGGAGCGCAGTGGCACGCTGTCGGCTCACTGCAACATCCATCTCGTCAGTTCAATTGATTCTGATGCTTCAGCCTCTGGAGTAGCTGGGATTACAGGCAGGTGCCACAATGCCCCAGCGAATTTTGTTTTTTGTTGGTTTTTTTTTGGTATTTTTAGTAGAGATGGTGTTTCACTACGTTGGCCAGACTGGTCTTGGACTTCTGGCCTCCAGTGATCCGCGCCCCCTTTGGTCTCAGAGAAAGCACATCTTGATAGTTTTTTTTTTTTTTTGAGACAGAGTCTCACTTGTTGCCAGGCTGGAGTGCAGTGGTGTGATCTCAGCTCACTGTATCCTCCGCCTCCCAGGTTCAAGTGATTCTCCTGCCTCAGCCTCCCGAGTAGCTGGGACTACAGGTACCCACCATCACGCCCAACTAATTTTTGTAGTTTTAGTGGAAATGGGGTTTTACCATGTTGGCCAGGATGGTCTTAATCTCTTGATCTTGTGATTTGCCCACCTTGGCCTCCCAAAGTGCTGGGATTACAGGTGTGAGCCACCACGCCTGGCCCATCTTAATAGTTTTAATTAGTATTCCTTTCATTATGGGTTAGGTTGAACATCTTTTCATATGTTTAACCATTCAGATTTTTTTTCTTAATTTATTTTTTTTAAATAAGTGGTCTTTGAAGAAAAAAATGAAGCAGGTAGTAAATGAATGAATAATTAAGTAAATAAATGGTCTAATTAATTTTCTGGGGCACAGGTCCGATTACTTTAACACCCCAGTGTTTCTTGTAGTCATACTACAGATCTTGGCCATGACATTTGCTAGAAATGTGACTGCGAACTGCTTTCTTAACTTCCTGTCTAATGTGTAGTTGGTAGTACTGGTTACCTCATGAAGTTCTTGTTCAGTGTGTGCACAATAAATATGAGATTATTTATTAAAGTAAAATAATCATTTAAACCATTTACATCTTCAATGTATTTCCATGTGTGTATGTGTGTGTAAGTATATTTTAAGGCATCCATTCTGCCAGTTGATGATGATGTATATGCAGGTTAATTTCAAAGCCTGTACAAATGTTTTTTGTTTTTTGTTTTTTCCAAATCCTCTTCTTAGAAACCATAGACGTTTCCTATTGCAGAGGGGAAAGAAATTGTCTTTGAAAGAAAAAAAGTTAAGGTATATGATTTAGTGAGGTATTGTTCCCTTCATGAATCACAGGAATTATTTAAATGAGCAAAACATTGATGTCTAAAGTACATGGCAGTATGCTGGGCATTATGGAAATGAGGTAATGAGAAAAACAGAGTAGGCAGGGTGCCGTGGCTCATACCTGTAATCCCAGTACTTTGCGGGGCTGACACAAGCAGATTGCTTAAGCCCAGGAGTTTGAGACCAGCCTGGGCAAAGTGACAAAACCTTGTCTGTACAAA
>NW_016809129.1:2394817-2446000 GCF_001698545.2 Rhinopithecus bieti | reverse complement strand
TTTTTTTTTTTTTTTTTTTTTTTTGAGACGGAGTCTCGCTCTGTTGCCAGGCTGGAGTCCAGTGGTGTGATTTCGGCTCACTGCAACCTCCGCCTCCCAGGTTCAAGTGATTCTCCTGCCTCAGCCTCCCGAGTAGCTGGGACTACAGGTACCCACCATCACGCCCAACTAATTTTGTAGTTTTAGTGGAAATGGGGTTTTACCATGTTGGCCAGGATGGTCTTAATCTCTTGATCTTGTGATTTGCCCACCTTGGCCTCCCAAAGTGCTGGGATTACAGGTGTGAGCCACCACGCCTGGCCCATCTTAATAGTTTTAATTAGTATTCCTTTCATTATGGGTTAGGTTGAACATCTTTTCATATGTTTAACCATTCAGATTTTTTTTCTTAATTTATTTTTTTTAAATAAGTGGTCTTTGAAGAAAAAAATGAAGCAGGTAGTAAATGAATGAATAATTAAGTAAATAAATGGTCTAATTAATTTTCTGGGGCACAGGTCCGATTACTTTAACACCCCAGTGTTTCTTGTAGTCATACTACAGATCTTGGCCATGACATTTGCTAGAAATGTGACTGCGAACTGCTTTCTTAACTTCCTGTCTAATGTGTAGTTGGTAGTACTGGTTACCTCATGAAGTTCTTGTTCAGTGTGTGCACAATAAATATGAGATTATTTATTAAAGTAAAATAATCATTTAAACCATTTACATCTTCAATGTATTTCCATGTGTGTATGTGTGTGTAAGTATATTTTAAGGCATCCATTCTGCCAGTTGATGATGATGTATATGCAGGTTAATTTCAAAGCCTGTACAAATGTTTTTTGTTTTTTGTTTTTTCCAAATCCTCTTCTTAGAAACCATAGACGTTTCCTATTGCAGAGGGGAAAGAAATTGTCTTTGAAAGAAAAAAAGTTAAGGTATATGATTTAGTGAGGTATTGTTCCCTTCATGAATCACAGGAATTATTTAAATGAGCAAAACATTGATGTCTAAAGTACATGGCAGTATGCTGGGCATTATGGAAATGAGGTAATGAGAAAACAGAGTAGGCAGGGTGCCGTGGCTCATACCTGTAATCCCAGTACTTTGCGGGGCTGACACAAGCAGATTGCTTAAGCCCAGGAGTTTGAGACCAGCCTGGGCAAAGTGACAAAACCTTGTCTGTACAAAAAAAAAAAAATACAAAAATTAGCCAGGTGTGTTGGCGTGTACCTGTAGACCCACCTACTCAGGAGACTGAGGTGGAAGGATCACTTGAGTCTTTGGGTGATTGGGGCTGCAGTGAGCTGAGACTGCACTCCAGCCTGGGTGACAGAGAGAGACCCTGTCTCCAAAAAAAAAAAGGGGGGGGGGCAGGCCTCTATACTCAGGGAACTTGTAGTCTCTGGGTTTATACAGATCTAAAGAAACTTAAATAATGAAATGTAAGTTCTTTAATAGTGACCTATGAAAGATTCTCTGGGTTAGGGATCAATTAAATTATAACGGGGGCTGGGAAAAGATAGTAGAAGATGAGTGGCAGGTGACTATAAGTGATAAGGTGATGTTTGAGATAAGTCTCTGCTTTTTTTTTTTCGTTTTGTTTAAAGATATGTTATAATGTATAGTTGTGTCTAATGCACACTTGTTTAACAGTTCAACGATTTGTTTCTTATGTTTGTATGCAAATTTGTAACTACCATCCTGATGGAGAGTATTTCAGTAAGACAAGATTTCTAAGGTCCTTTGCTGCTCTCTCTCTTCTCCTGCCCTCCACCCATCTGCGCAGACTATATTCTAATTTCTTCCATACTTACTTTGTGAACTCAGTCGTGTGAACTCTTGTATCTGGGTTATTGTTCAGTCAACAAAATATCAGCGAGATTTGTACAGATTTTATGAAGAAGTCATTTAAAAACATTGCTCTGTAGTATTCCACTATACAGATAAATCCATTCACTTGCTGTTGGGCATTTGGATTGTTTCCAATCATTGGTTGCTTTTTTTTGAGACGGGGTCTCACTCACAGGGTCACCAAGTTTGGAGTGTAGTGGCTTGATCTCTACTGACTGCAGCCTCGATCTCCCTGGCTTAGGTGTTACTCACACCACAGTCTCCCAAGTAGCTGGGATTACAGATGTGTGCTACCACATCCAGCTAGTTTCTTGTAGAGACGGGGTTTTGCTATGTTACCCAAGCTGGTTTCGAACTCGCAGGCCCAAGCGATCCTCCCCCTGTGACCTCCCAAAATGCTGGGATTACAGGCATGAGGCACCATGCTCGACCATCTTTGGCTACTGTTAACCGAGTTGCCCCATGGACATTCCTTTTTAAATGTCGTCTGATTACACACACATATTCATTCCTCTTAACTATATAGTATCTTAATACTACCAGTCCTTTCTTTTCTTTTCTTTTCTTTTTTTTTTTTTGAGATAAAGTTTCTGTAACCCAGGCTGGAGTGCAGTGGTGCGATCTCAGTTCATGTAACCCACACCTCCCGGCCTCAAGCGATCTACCCGCCTCAGCCATTCAAGGTGCTGGGATTACAGGCATCTACCGATCCTTTTAATTTTGGCCATTCTAGTGGATGAATAGTGGCATCTCATTGTGGCTTTAATTTTTGTTTCATCATTTTGCAGTGATGTTGACCACATTTTGTGCTATGGGTATCTGAATATTCTATTTTGGGTGAAGTGCCTATTCAAGTCTTTGCCAATTGTGTTGATTGGTTGGTTTGTCTTTTAATATTGACTTAATAGAAATTCTTCAGAAAGTTTGAATATGTCTTTTGTTAGATATATATATTGTAAATAACCTTCTCCTAGTCTTTGGTTATCCTATTCCCTGTTTCTAATGGAGTCTATTGTGTTATGGTGACAAGGGGGATCATTTCAGGTATTTTTTTTAAAGTACGTAATTTATACACATTTAACATTTTTAAGGTTACTACAGTTCAGTGATTATTTAGTATACTCACAGTTTTATAAAATTATTACTACTGTCTGGTTACAGAAAGTATGTAGGCTTTTGAAAGAGAAAAAAGGGACCGGGTGCAGTGGTTCACGCCTGTAATCCAAGCACTTTGGGAGGCCAAGGCGGGCGGATCATTTGAGGTCAGGAGTTCGAGACCAGTCTGACCAACATGGTGAAACCCTGTTTTTTCTAAAAATGTAAAAATTAGCTGAATGTGGTGGCACGCACCTGTAATCTCAGGCATTTGGGAGGCTGAGGCAGGAGAATCACTTGAAACTGCGAGGCAGAGGTTGCAGTGAACTGAGGTCACGCCACGACACTCATCTGGGTGAGAGAGTGAGACCCCACCTCAAAAAACATAAAAAAATAAAAAATAGCAAAAAAGGGAGCATTTTAAAAAGTGAACTATTTAGGGAAGAGCGTGTAGTTTCATATATATAAGCGATTATGGTAGCAATTTGAAAATATTTAAAAACAAATATTTCTGATTAGTGAGCTTTGACTATCTAGAAGTTAAAAATGCAATTGGTGAAGAAAGTTTCTCATGTTTGTTTTGTGGTGAGCAAGATGAAGTAAGGGTCAGAAAGAATTATAGGAAACGATTGATGCATTGCAGACCCTTTGACATTGAATATGTATATTATTATATTACATATTTTAACTAAATGAATTCTTACAATAATTTTTTGAGTTAATTACTGTTGTTGCCCTCATTTTATAGATAAGGAACTGAGGCAAGAACAGATTAAAATTTTTTTTTTTTTGAGGCATAGTTTTGTTCCGTTGCCCAGGCTAGAGTGCAGTGGTGCAATCTCAGCTCACTGCAACCTCTGGCTCCTAGGCTCAGGTGATACTCCCACCTCAATCTCCAAAGTAACTGGGACCACAGCCACATGCCACACATCTGGCTAATTTTTGTATTTTGTATATACATATACACACACACACACACACACACACACATATATGTATTTTTTTTTTTTTTTTTTTGGCAAAGACAGGGTTTCGCCATGTTGGCTAGGCTGGTCTGGTCTCGAACTCCTGGGCTTAATCAATCCACTCACCTCGGCCTGCCAAAGTGTTGGAATTACAGGTGTGAGCCATCGCGCCTAGCCATATTAAATATTGTTTGTGGTCATGGTCAGTGGCAGATTCTGAATTTCAGAGGCAGAAAGAATCTGGGGTCATTAATTATGTTACTCTGGTGTATTTGTCGAAACCAATAAATCAACATTTCTATTTGGAATTTTTCTTCCTTTGATCACCTCATTATCTGTAAAACTGGTGCTTTCTGATTTGTGTTCTGATAGCCCCTTGTTGATCTTCATAGGACTTCTGGGAATATGAATACGATGATCTTAGTACTAACAAAGACAGTCTTAGGATTGCTTCATCCAAATAAATTTGTTTGGAAAAGAAAAAACCAATTCGGTAATTCTATGTTTCGAATTTTAGAAAAGCTCTGGCCACTAACATTTTTTTTTTTTTTTTTTTTTGAGACGGAGTCTCCTCAATGATCGGCCACCAGGCTGGAAGTACAGTGGCCGAGATCTACAGCTCACTGCAAGCTCCGCCTCCTGGGTTTACGCCATTCTCCTGCCTCAGCCCCCGAGTAGCTGGGACTACAAGGCGCCCGCCACCTCGCCCGGCTAGTTTTTTTTGTATTTTTTAGTAGAACGGGGTTTTCACAGTGTTAGCCAGGGATGGTCTCGATCTCCTGACCTCGTGATCCGCCCATCTCGGGCCTCCCAAAAGTTGCTGGGATTACAGGCTTGAGCCACTTGAGCCACCGCGCCCGGCCTGTTGTTGTTGTTTGAGACGGACTCTTGCTCTGTCGCCCAGAGCAATGGTGTGATCTCGACTCACCACAACCTCCGCCTCCCAGGTTCAAACTATTCTCCTGCTTCAGCCTCAAGGTTGCTGGGATTACAGTCACCTGCCACCATGCCCAGCTAATTTTTGTGTTTTTAGTTGAGACATGGTTTCACCACGTTGGCCAGGCTAGTCTCAAACTCCTAACCTCAGGTGATCCACCTGCCTTGGCCTCTCAAAGTGCTGGGATTACAGGTGTGAGCCACCATGCCCGGCCAACGTGCATTAGTATATAGGGTATTTCAGTGGAAGATCACATTTAAAACAGTCAATGTTTGTATTAGTCCATTTTTACACTGCTATAAAGATACTACCTGAGACTTAGTAATTTATAAACAAAAGAGGTTTCATTGACTCAGTTCTGCATGACTGGGGAGACCTCAGGAAAATTACAATCATGGTGGAAGGTGAAGGGGAAGCAGTACCTCTTCTTCACAAGGTGATGGCAGAGAGTGCAGGGGAACCTGCCATTTTTTAAAACCGTCAGATCTCGTGAGAACTCTCACACTATGACAAGAATAGCATCGGGGAAACCACCCACCATGATCCAGTCACCTGGGAGGTTTCCCACTCAACACATGAGGATTATAATTCAAGATGAGATTTGGGTGGGGACACAGAGCCAGACCATATCAGTGTTCAACAACCAGCTTTTCCCTCATCATTGAAATTGGTTTCTTTTTCTTCATAACACCATGTGTAGTGGCTTGAGTTCAGTGATAATTGATATATTTATGAGTGAAAATATAAAACATATCTGAAAACTAAAACCATACTCAGCAACATGAAATGCTCATGTAAAGAGAATGGTACTAGACTATTTGAAGCAACAGCAGATTTGTCTCTGCCTCATATTCTGTAGGATGTTGATTAGTTGATGCCTAAAATTATTTTTTCCTTTAGTGGAGAAGAGTTTGTATTTAAGTGAAATATGTGTGATTCTATTACATTTTTCTTTAATATAAGCACTCTTTAGTTCTAAATTTTACTTCTTTTTTTTTTTAAATGATTTTTGATTGATAAATGACCAAAATAAAAGATAAAACAATTTTCTGTTAGAATTCTCATTACTGATTTCATTTCCAGGGACTGAATGATTGATGATTAAAATAAACTTTTTTTTTTCCTTTTCTGTGGGGGGAAGGTTAGAGATGGAGTCTCCCTTTGTTGCCTAGGCTAGTCTCAAACTCCTGGGCTCCAAGTGATTCTCCCACCTTGGCCTCCCAGAGTGTTGGGATTGTGCGTTCACTTGGACTAAAACAAACTCTTGATGATTACTCTCTGAGTTCTAGATGCTGCTAGGGCCTATTCTTCGGTGTCTGGAAGGATGCTGGGACAAAATGACTCTAAGACCCTATGGGGACCATATACAGATAATCCTGAGTGGAGTCATCGCAAAATCCCTCTGAATAGTATACTGGAGGGTTTAAGTCTGAACTGTTGTTACCTCGGCCTTAATTGTAGTCAGCCATTCTAATATTGGAAATGTAGAGTTTTTTCAACAGATTAGTTGAATAAAGCAATACTAAACTAGGAACCCAGTTGCAAAGATTTCCTTATATTAATGTACAATTATACAGTAGGAGATAGAAAATACAGGCATAATAACTTCTAAAACAGTGAAGTGAGGAAAGTGAGTATTTTATGTCTTACTCTGTGGTAGCACTGGGTAATAGAAATACATGTGAACCACATGTCATTTTAAATTTCCTAGTGCCACATTAAAATAAAAAACAGGTGAAAATAATTATCTTTGGTTTTACCTAATATATTATTATTTCAGCATTATCAATTTACAAAATCAGTAAATTGTACTTTTTGATGCTAAATCTTACAGATATGATGTGTATTTGAGACTTGTAACATTTCTCAATTCAGACTAGCCACGTTTCAAATGCTTGGAAGTTATGCATGTATCTAATGGATATATGTATTGGATGGTACAAAACTAACCCATCAGGGTAAATAAACACTCTCAATTCAAGTATCAAGCAATTTTGAGTATCAGGTTTTATATATTTATTTTTTACCTTTTTTCTTTTTAAAACTGACTGAGTCTCACTCTGTTGCCCAGGCTGGATGGAGTGCAGTGGCACGATCTTGGCTCAGTACTCTGCGTCCCAGGCTGAAGTGATTCTTGTGCCTCAGCTTCCTGAGTATCTGGGTTACAGGCTTGCATCACCATGCCCATCCCAGCTAATTATTATTATTATTTTTTTTGAGACAGAGTCTCACTCTTTTACCCAGGCTGGAGTGCAGTGGCATGATCTCTGCTCACTGCAACCTCCCCGGGTAATTTTTGTATTTTTATTAGAGATGGGATTTCACCATGTTGACTAGGCTGGTCTTGAACTCCTGGCCTCAAGTGATCCACCCACCTCAACCTCCCAAAGTATTGGGATTACAGGCATGAGCCACTGTGCTCGGCTCAGGTTTTAAATTAAAAGTTAAATTGGTCATTACAGAAATGCAGTTGAAAACCACAAGATACCACTTCACATTCACTAGGATGATTTTAATAAAAAAAATGAAAATAGTGTTGGTGAGAATGTGGAGCTGGTGATTATACAACATTGTGAATACACTAAATTCCACTGAATTGTACACTTTCAAATGGTTAATTTTATGTAATATGAATTTCACTTGGATGACTAATATTAATTTAAATGAAATAAAGTTAAAAATTCATTTACTCAGTAACAATAACAATATTTAAAGTGTTGAGTAGCAGATATTTGGCTAGTGGTTCGTAGGGTTGCAGTGACCTTGGCAGTGGACCATGTAGTTCTGTGGCAACGTGGTACTCCACAGAAGAGATGACGACTCTAAAAAGCGTTATTATTTCTTGGTACTCAAAATATGTGTGGTAAAATTTTAAATTTTATATAAAGAAATCATTAAATGCTGACTTCTCATGGTCAGAATCCGTAGGTGAAAATTCTTGTTGCAGCCTATTTGAGGACCATGCCATTCATCGGGTTGTTGTATGAATTAAATACTAATTTCAGAGCAATGAATATGGCTAATTGCCTCTATTCAGGGTTTCCCATAGCCCTGTGCTTTAATTAGGCCTTACTGTACTCCTTTGAAGTTACTGCTTTATATGTATGTTTTGCTGAACATATAGAAGCTCCTTTAGTGTAGTAACTATATCTTACTCATCCTTATACTTCTAGCATATTGTGTAATACTGGACGTAGATAAGTATTTGAACTAAAGTCTTGAATCATTTCTACCTCTTTTTTAACTTAGTATGCACCATAGAGTAAGTAAACATTTTTCATAGAGATGCTGAGGGCCGTAAGGAGCCCCCAGAATATATTTTGTATGTCAAAATAAAGAGTAATTATTAATGGATACCATATAAGAAGAATGTGTGATTTTTTTTTTTTAATCAGCATCAGTAAACATATAGCTGTTTAGTTCTGCTAATATACTTAGTAATATCTATGATTTGCAAGATGCTTCTGGAAATATAAATATTCATAAATATATATCTCTGTGTTCAAAATGGAAAGTGAGTTGGGATAAGTATATAGATACACAGTTAAGTGTGAGGACAGCCTCAAGGGAGAATTAGCTCTTGTCCATTTGGGGCAGATTTAGAGAGACTTTATGAGGAAAGTTAGGATTTTTACAAAAAAAGGGCTGTATTGTGATTTTAGCAGCTTACAATTGGTAGAGGTACCTCGATTGAAGGAAAGAGCCTGAGGCATCTGATTTTTTAAATGCTGTTATCTAGATGAATTCTTATAAGATAAACCGCCTGGGGATAACATGATGAATATATTTGTCTTTTAACATGACAAATTTGTATGCTTAGAGTTTGGTAAGTCAGAAACTAAGTAAATTGGTTAAATGACTAATAGAAAAGTCATTATCCATCCATCTGTGGACATTTCTGTTTTGTTTTGCTTTAATTACCATGATTCATTTGTTAGAAGACTTGCAAATTTTTTTCCCCCAAGATATAATTAGAAATCACACACTTACACCGTAGTTAATTTGTATATATTAATTCTGGTGCTACCTGAACATTTTGCATTCTTTGTCAAAATAGCACATCTGTAAGGTGACTCGGGTAGTTAACCTTTTGATTTCTTAATATTGCAAGTACAGAAGGCTAAAGAGGAAGTATTTGAAGGATATTGTAGAGCGCTGCATATGACCAACACTGAACATGTCTTTTCTAAGAGAAAGGCTAGACCTAATTGTTTAACAAATTAATTTTATTTATTTTAAAAATATTAAATGTAGTCTGTATGTGTTTTCATCTGAAGCTTAAGAAATTTGTAAGAAAGTAATTTACAAAGACAAGGCAGGTGTGGTGGAGCACACCTCCTAGCTCTGTGGGAGGCCGAGGCAAGTGGATGGTTTGAGCCCAGGAGTTCAGGACCAGCTTACCCAACATGGTGAAACCCCCTCTTTACAAAAAATGCAACAACAACAAAATATTAGTTGAGCGTGGTGGCGTGTGCCTATAGTACTGCAACCTGGAAGGCTGAGGTGGGAGGATTGCTCGAGCCTGGGAGGTCGAGGCTACAGTGAACCGAGATCATGCCACTGCACTTCAGCCTGGGTGACAGACTGAGACCCTGTCTCAAAAAAAAGAAAAAAATACATTAAAAAGTCAATATTGAACTTTTCTGTCACTTGTTTTAATAGTGTATAACACTAGGAAGTCGACTGAAGGTTTTGAAGTAACACGTATCATAAGAAAAATACTTCAGAAATCCAGGAATCCAGCTTGGCATGGTGGCGCACACCTGTGATCCTAGCACTTTGGGAGGCCGAGGCAGACAGATCACATGAGACCGGGAGTTCGAGACCAGCCTGGCCAACGTGGCGAAACCATATCTCTACTGAAAATACAAAAATTGGTCAGGCATGGTAGCACACACCTGTAATCCCAGCCACTTGGGAGGCTGAGGCACAAGAATCACTTGAACCCAGGAGGCAGAGGTTGCAGTGAGCGGAGATCGCACCACTGCACCCCAGCCTAGGCAACAGCGAGACTCTGTCTCAAAAAAATAAAAATAAAATTCAGGAATCCAGTCATTGTCAGGATATCTAATTCTTTTTTGCAAAACAGCTTATTGCTCATGCTATAAAATGATTAATTCAAAACCAGATTTTCTGGGAAGAAGATCCCATTATTTTTGTATTGCATATAGTGGAAATAGCAGTAAACTGGGAGGTCGTGAAACTTGTTGCGTTTTCAAGCTTTGTCTAATGTATGTCATCTTACTTGGCAACTTACTTCATAAAGTGAAAAGACTACTAGTCCCTTATGCTTCCTTTCTGGAATTAGCTCTATTATACTACTTATTTACTTCTGAAAATACTAGATACTCACTCATTTAGATTCTTCTCGTGCCCTACACAGTATGCCTGACATTATTTCTGTTTTATATTCTTTTAGTGTGTTGTTGGTGGCTGCAATGCCAGCTTTGCTTCTCAGGGAGGGCTAGCTCGTCATGTACCCACACACTTCAGTCAGCAGAACTCCTCAAAAGTTTCAAGCCAGCCAAAGGCCAAAGAAGAATCTCCTTCTAAAGCTGGAATGAACAAAAGGAGGAAATTAAAGAACAAAAGACGACGCTCATTACGTAAGTGTTACACTAAGAAAATCTGATGTATTTGATGGTTTTAAAAGATATCTTGGGCTTTTGTGCAAATCCACTTGGAACTTCAACTCCTCTTCTATTAAAAGTAATAAACAGGTAGGATGCCCATCTGTCAGTGTGAGTGAGAATTCAGTGGCACATGTTTATAGTAGCTAACGGAGTATGTGTGGCCTTCAAATATAAACTGTATAGAATTAGATTTGGGGGCTACTCTGATTCTCTTCTAAAATAACATTTAAAATATGGTAACATTGGTATTTCTAGAAATATTTTAGAAAATTTGAACATGTTAAAAGTAAATATCAAGTAAAAGTTAAGTAACCTATCTACTCCAAAGTAGTGTCTGTACCTGAGCTACGAGGTAGAGGCTGCAGTGAGCCTTGATCACGCCACCACACTTGAACCTGGGAGACAGAGTGAGACCCTGTCTCAAAAAACCAACAACAGAAAAACCACCACAAAGCAATGTGTGTGGATAACAAAGCGGTGTTTTGGTTTTTTTGCTTTTTGTTTTTTGTTTTTCTGAGATGGAGTCTCATTCTGTCATCAGGCTGGAGTGCAGTGATGTGAGACAGGGTTTCACTGTGTTGGACAGCCTGGTCTCAAACTCCTGATCTCAGGTGATTGCCTGTCTCGGCCTCCCAAAATGCTGGGATTACAGGCGTGAGCCACCACACCCAGCCGATAGCAAAACAATTTGAATGTAATGTGTGTCATAGTACCTAGTCTGTTGTAACATATATGTACAATGTTTATGTGCTTATTTACCAAAATGTATCCTTGATGTTTAGGATAGAAAATAATTAGATGTTAAGGCTTGTAAATGCTGGGAGCAGGAACAGACTTTGAAACCTCAGAGTGTAGCTGGTCACTGCTTCTTTGCGTCAGCTGGTTAGTTTGTGGCTTTTTTTTTGGATGGAGTCTCATACTGTCGCCCATGCTAGAGTGCAGTGGTGTGATCTCGGCTCTCTGCAACCTCTGCCTCCCGGGTTCAAGGAATTCTCTGTCTCAGTCTTCAGAGCAGCTGGGATTACAGGCACCCGCCACCACGCCTGGCTAATTATTGTATTTTTAGTAGAGGCAGGGTTTCACCATGTTGGCCAGGCTGGTCTTGAACCCCTGACCTTGTGATCCACCCGCTTTGACCTCCCAAAAGTGCCGGGATTACAGGTGTGAGCCACTGCCCCCGACCAGCTCATTAGTTTTAACTGTATATCCTCAATGAAGAACTACCAATGGGTGAATGAGTGAATGAAGCTGTTGTTGAAAGGAAGTCCACTCCAAGCATGAATTAGAAAGAAAAAATAGATTGTACTTTACCCTTTCTCTGGGGATTGATTAGTATAGACAAGACTCCAGACACTAATTCCTGACTATGAAATTTGTCTGTAAAACACTGAAATCTTTTTGTTACTATAGAGTTATAGCGGACAAATGAACAGACCAGAAAACTGTTGTTGGTTTTTTTTCCTACTTCATTAACTGAGAAAAGCAAACTTTCTTAAACTCTTAGTTTCATTCTTCCTTTTTTTTTTTTTTGATAGAGGATCTTACTCTTGCCCAGGCTGGAGTGCAGTAGTAAGATCATGGCTTACTGCAGCTTCAGACTCCTGGGCTTAAGCAGTTCTCCCACCTCAGCCTTCCAAGTAGCTGGGACTACAGGCCTGAGACACCATGCGTGGCTAGTTTTTATTTTTTGAAGGGATGGGGATCTCTCTGTGTTCTCCAGGCTGGTCTTGAACTCCTGGGCTCAAGTGATCTTCCCACTTCAGCCTCCCAAAGTGCTAGGATTACAGGCATGAGCCACCACGCCTGGCCTTAAGTTTCTTTTTTGTTTAAGTAATCATGTTTATTTTTAATCAACGTTGGCTATTTATGGTACCATTTTCATTTTGACCTCCTTTATGAAAACAGAAATTTAACATTGTCGTTTTACTTGTGTTAATATCGAATATCTTGCAGTTGCACACAGAAAATTGCTAAATATATATTATGGTGCTCAAAAACCAGATAACTTCTCTACCAGTTTCACCTAACCTCATTATGATTTTAGTCTCAGTGTATACACAGTAATCATTTAAATTTTCTGACTTTTCACATTATATATTTGGCAATATCTATGCAATTTGCTACTCTTTGTCTTGTAAAGAGAAGATAGATTCAGTTAAATACCCAGTTCTTGCTTAGAAACAAAGAACTAGTGCCAGCTTAAGTATATGTTTCTTTTGACGGTGGTGTTTCCCTCATACTAACTTAGCTTGTCAGGCAGGCTGCATAGGGAGAGTTGGCAGAGAGAGGTGGTGGATGAAAATACCTTTTTGTCATCTGTTTTATTGAGGAGAATGGGGTTAGTCCTGAATATATTACTTTATGAACTTTAAAAAGGATCCAAAGCCTTTTCACTGTGGGGAGCCATTGTTAAGACAGTGCTGTGATTTGAATTAGCATGGTTGCAGCTGCTGCAGTTCACTCTTTCTTTAAAAGTTTACGTATCTATAGCAGTTAACTTTACCTAGTATCTTCCTCATGTAATTCAAGAAGATAGTTTTACATAACTATGAAAATATACCTTTTAAATAGCAGCACTGAAGCAAATGTAATTTTCTGTTTGATAAAAATTGTTTTTTAACCTTTTTTTTTTTCTTTAGACAGAGTCTCACTCTGTCACCCAGGCTGGAATACAGTGGTGTAGTCATGACTCACTGCAGCCTCGACCTCCTGGGCTCAGGTGATCCTCCCACCTCAGCCTCCCAGGTAGCTTGGGCTACAGGCACACACCACCACACCCAACTAATTTTGGTATTTCATTTTTGGTAGAAATGGGGTTTTGTCTTGTTGACCAGAGCTCTTGAGCTCACATGGTCCACCCGTCTCAGCTTCCCAAAGTGCTGGGATTACAGGTGTGAGTCACTGTACCCAGCCTGATAAAATTTAAATATGTATGTATGTATATATATAATATATATATTTTAATTTTATGTTTAATTTTCATTATTTTAAAACATCTTTAAAAGTATTTTAATGCTTTTCAAAATATACTTTAAAATGGAAAGAATAGTATAATAAATACTTGCATTTCTCTTCACTTAGAGATTTACCAATATGGTACATTTGTTTTATCTTCCTACCTATATACTTTTTTGGTCATGGACCCAAAATTCTTAAGATGCATCTCCTAAGCATAAAGATATTTTTCTACATAACCACATCATCATCATTACACCTAAGGAGAAGATAAATCATACAATATATGTAATTTTGAACCATGGGAAAATAGAGTTTCTATTTTTGTGGTTTCCGAAGTTTTTTTTTGAGGCAGAGTCTCATACTTACTGCCCAGGCTGGAGTGCAGCGGTGTGATCTTGACTCACAGCAACCTGTAATGTTAGGTTGTCAGTTTGTGATCTTTCAACTTTTTTGTTTTGTTTGTGTTGTTGTTTTTTTGAGACAGGGTCTCACTTTATTGCCCAGGCTGGAGTGCAGTGGTACAATCTTAGTTCACTGCAACCAGTGCCTCCCAGGTGCAATCAATTCTCGTGTGTCAGCCTCCTCAGTAGCTGGGACTACAGGCACACACTACCATGCCCAGCTAATTTTTGTATTTTTAGTAGAGATGGGGTTTTACCGTGTTGGCCACCAAGTCTCAAACTCCTGGCATCAAGTGATCTGCCTGCCTCGGCCTCCCCAAATGCTGAGATTACAGGCGTGAGCCACTGTGTACAGCATCAAAGGTTTTAAATTATATATCTTATTAGTTAAAAAAATACTGAGCACACAGTCTTAACACATGTAATTTATACATTGTATATGGGTAATACTACTAATGCACATTATGCAAAATTGCCAAGAAGGAATATTGAAAAAGAATGAGATGAAGAAATTAACAAAGGTGTTATATTCTTTAGTTACTCTAATGGATCATGACACACACCCACTTTGGAGACTACTGTTCTAGTTTGGTATTCTTGATATATACAATGCAGATAGTGTGGTTAAGGTCTGAATGCACAGGCTGAAGATTGAGGGCTCCTTTCATTATTGTGAATTTAAGTGATGGCTTCAGTGTTTAAATTTGAGTGAGGAGTGGTCAATTTGAGTGATTTAGAGTGATGAGTTATTATTTCCCCCAAGTGTTTATTCTTCTTAGGAAAAAGCATATATTTGGAGAGCTTGGAGAAAGAACACATTTTTTTTTTCGAGTAGCCACTGAGCTAACAGGAAAGTGATGTATTTCTCAGAACTCTCTCCTGCTCAACCCTGAAAATGTCAAGTACTTTTTTCTTTCTGTTTTCCCATTGTCACTACATTCTTAGTCTTTTGGGTTCTGCTCGTTTCTTTTCTTTTTTTTTTTTTTCCCTTTTGAGACAGTCTCGCACTTTTGCGCAGGCTGGAGTGCAGTGGCGCGATCTCAGCTCACTGCGAGCTCTGCCTCCTGGGTTCATGCCATTCTCCTGCCTCAGCCTCCCGAGTAACTGGGACTACAGGCGCCCGCCACCACGCCCGGCTAATTTTTTGTATTTTTAGTGGAGACGGGGTTTCACCATGTTAGCCAGGATGGTTTTGTTCTCCTGACCTCGTGATCCGCCCGCCTCAGCCTCCCAAAGTGCTGGGATTACAGGCGTGAGCCACCGTGCCCGGCTGGGTTCTGCTCATTTATTGCTAGTTGGTGTTTTATTTTCTCTTGTGGAAATATCCAGAGAAAAGAGCTGTTTGTTTAGTTATGTTCTGTTTAATGTGCCAACTGGTGAAAATATTCCTCCATAAAAGCTATGGTGGATTTGTGTAGATGTTTTGAGAACTCTTTGAATAGCCATAGTGTGGGAAATCAGCATATATGTAATTCACAATATGCTGTACCAGGGAATCAAGCCAACTCTTTTATTAGTAAAATTGAATTTTCAATTACAGATCTTGAAAAATGACATGTATTAGTAGGCTCCACAAATGTAAAATAATCAACGTATTTATTTTGAGCAACTTTCTTATTAGGAATAAGAATAGAACAATGTATAATAATAATTAGTGAGATGAAAATTAAAATTTGAAAAATGTTCCTACCAAATTAAATCTTCAGTGTATAATTTTTTCTATTACACTAAAATATTGCCTACTGTATGTTTGTGAAACAGTTTGTTCTTTAAAAAAAATTCCATGGTGGAACATGCCTGAAGTCCTAGCTGCTCAAGAGGCTGAGACAGGAGGATCACTTGAGCCCAGAAAGTTAAGAGACTGCAGTGAACCATGATCACACCACTGGTCTCTAGCACCTTGGGCAGCAGAATGAGACTGTGTCTACAAGAAAAAGAAAAACACTAGTTATATAAGCTTATTAATATAAATGGCCTTATGATTTATAAGGCATTTTTATATGCATTTGTTTTATTTAATTATAATTAAAAATTGTTAATGATAATTTACATTTTACAAATAATGCACAGTGTAATGCAGGTTAAGTAGTTTGCCTGCCGTCACACAGCTGATAACTGGTGGAGTTGATTGGCAGCTTTGGTGGACTGATTGGCGTCCAAAAATTTGTTTGTAATTTTCTTAGATCATTGTTCGAATAGTTGTTCATAATCAAGAAAATACTTGTCAAAAATCTCAAAATAGGCTGGGTGCAGTGGCTCATGCCTATATACTCAGCACTTTTGGAGGCTGAGGTAGGCAGATGACATGAGGCCAGGAGTTCAAGACCAGCCCACCCAGCATGATGAAAACCCAGCTCTACTAAAAATACAAAAATCAGCCGAGCTTGGTGGTGTGCGCCTGTAGTCCCAGCTACTCAGGAGGTTGAGGCATGAGAATTGCTTGAACCTGGGAGGCAAAGGTTGTAGTGAGCTGAGATGGCGCCACTGCACTTCAGCCTGGGTGAAGGAGTGAGACTCTGTCTCAAACAAACAAACAAAAAACCCTCAAAATAATATTATTGTATTGTCAGATTTGTACAACTTGAAATTACATGGTAATACAAAATGTTCATGAAACTTATTTTGTATGTTTGGCAGTGGTGAGTTTGAGATCCTGATACATAGATGATGTTCCTCAGATTGCTGAAAATACAGACCTTATGCTGAGGAGAGATGTTGGGGAGATGTTTGTCTTTATCTACTAAAGATAAAGTTTTATGAAAAATGAAGTAGCTGAGATGTGGAATCATGAGGTTTAAGGTTAGAACTTAACTCACCAAGGGTCAGAATTAACTCACATTCACTCATTAGTTGAAATAATGCTTTTGCATATTAGTCTTCTTATCTAGAGTTCATGTTTTGTCAGCAAATAATATCTTGCATTTAAATACTATTGATAGGTACGTATTTGTTAATTGTGTCAGTCTTTATTACTTATTACTGTTATGTTTTTCTAAATATTCTTTACTTTTTTTTATGTTGACTTTTAGCACGGCCACATGATTTCTTCGATGCACAAACACTGGATGCGATAAGACATCGAGCCATATGCTTTAACCTCTCAGCTCATATAGAAAGTTTAGGGAAGGGACACAGTGTTGTTTTTCATAGTACTGTAAGTATTCTTTTATTTTTTCACATTAAATATAAAGCTTTGCTAATTATATTTCCACAGTCATTTCTAGATCTCTCAAAATCTAAGAAAATACAATTTCACAAAAATCACAAAACCTTTTGTTTTATCAGTATTTAAAGTATTTTATTATTGGTTATAAAGCACACATTTCCTATAATTTTACGTGTTTGTGATTAAACAGAATATGTTAGCCTTTAGTTTGAGCTACTTAGGAATAATGGGGTGACACATCATGTAGTGCTACTAGGCATTACTGGGCTCTGACATTAGGTAAACCAGGTGTCTTTTCTCACCTGGTTTCCTCATTTGCAAAATTAGAACATGAGACTCCTTTTACCTCTAAAAAGTTTCATTCACATTTCTGTGTACTGCATGGAGCCACCCCTTACCCCATGCACCCATCCAAAGTTTATGTTAAAGAGAAAATAAGATTATATTTGCTATCAGAGCTTCATGAGGGAAGGGATTTTAGTCTCTTTTGTTCCACTGATCTAGCCTAAGTGCCTAGAATTTTGCCTGGCACATGATAGGCACTCAATATAGTTATTGAATGACTATGTTGTCAACATAGAAGAAGAAAAGTACCAAATTTGAAAAAGAATAAATGCAGTTTATTTTTTGGTTTATTAGGAGTTGTAATAGAGAGTTGTTCTTTCTTCCATGCCTCTTTTCATTTTGTTTTTCAGTCATTTTTAGATTGGTGTAGTTTGGTGTAATTAAGTTAATAAATGTACATTGTAGATCATACTTTTGGTGATTCGAATCTCTGAAAAGTATGTGTTTAATTTTGGCTGACAAAATACAGGCTGGGCATGGTGACTCATACCTGTAATCCCAGCATTTTGGGAGGCCTAGGCAGGCGGATCACCTGGGGCCAGGAGTTCGAGACCAGCCTGGCCAACATGGCAAAACCGTGTCTCTACTAAAAATACAAAAAATTACCCAGGTGTGGTGGTGGGCACCTGTAATCCCAGTTACTCGGGAGGCTGAGGCAGGAGAATTGCTTGAACCCAGGAGGCGGAGGCCGCAGTGAGCCGAAATCACGCCACTGCACTCACAATCGGCCTGGGCAGCAAGAGCGAAACTCCGTCTCAAAACAAACAAACAAGTACAGCCAGGCTTGGTGGCTCATACCTATAATCCTAGTACTTTGGGAGGCTAAGGCAGGCAGATTGTTTGAACCTAGGAATTCAATACCAGCTTGGGTATTGGCAAATCCCTGTCTCTACAAAAACATGCAGAAAATTAGCCAGGCATAGTGGTGTGTACCTGTAGTGCCAGCTGCCCGGGAGACTGAGGTGGGAGGATTGGCTGAGCCCAGGAGGTCAAGGGTGCAGTGAGCTGTGATCGCGGCACTGTACTGCAGCTTGGGCTACAAAGTGAGACCCTGTCTGGAAAAAAAAAAAAATTACAAATACACTAAATTTGGGTTACTTTTATTTTTTATATTTCAATTGAAAAATGCATGAGAATTGAAATACAAAAGGTCCTTGTTGATATCAATATCTTGTTTGGTTTGAATCTCTATTTCCCTCATCTCCTATAATAAAAGAGTTTTCTTTTCTTTTTTTTTTTTTTTGCATTTTTGTGTTTTCTTCTGCATGCAGTCATCCCTCCGTATCCACAGGTTCTGCGACCATGGTTCGAACCAACCACAGATTGATGATATTTGTGGGGACAAGAGCCACAATAAAAATCATACAAATTAAGAATTACAGTGTAACAACTATTTATATAGTATTGACTTAATTAATATGGGAGGTTTTGCATAGATCATATGCAACACCATGTTATTTTATATAAAGACCTTTTAGAGCATCCTTGGATTTCACTATTCAAGGCAGTTGGAGATGTCCTTGCTTACTTCCCAATTATATATAGCTTTCCTGTTATTTGTACCTACTTGTTTTTCTTTTGAGACAGAGTCTTGCTCTGTTGCCCAGGTTGGAGTACAGTGGCATGATCTAGGCTCACAACCTCCACCCCCTAGGTTCAAGCGATCCCCCTCCCTCAGCCCCGAGTAGCCAGATTACAGGTGTGTGCCACCACGCCCAGCTTTTTGTATTTTTATTAGAGATTGGGTTTTGCCGTGTTGGCCAGGCTGGTATTGAACTCCTGACCTCAAATGATCCGCCTGCCTTGGCCTCCCAAAGTGCTGGGATTACAGGCATGAGCCACCATGCTCGACCCATCTTGAGTTAATTTTTTATATGGTGAGAGCTCAGGTAGAGGTCCAGTTTCATTCTTTGGCATATGGTTAGCCAATTTCTCCAGTGCCATTTATTGAATTAGGGAGTCCTTTCCTCACTGTTTATTTGTGTCAACTTTTTTGAAGATCAGTTGGTTGTAGGTGTGCAGTTTTATTTCAGGGGCTTCTATGCTATTCCATTGGTTTTTTTTTTTTTTTTTTTTTTTTTTTTTTTGAGATGTACTTTTGCTCTTGTTGCCCAGGCTAGAGTGCAATGGCATGATCTTGGCTCACTGCAACCTCTGCTTCCTGGATTCAAGCGATTCTTGTGCCTCAGCCTCCTGAATAGCTGGGATTACAGGCGTGTACCACCACATCTGGCTACTTTTGTATTTTTGGTAGAGACAGGGTTTCTCCATGTTGGTCAGAGTGGTCTCGAACTCGCAACCTCAGGTGATCTGCCTACTTCGGCCTCCCAAAGTGCTGGGATTAACAGGCACGAGCCACCACGCCTGGCTGTTTGTCTATTTTTGTACCGGTATTGCACTGTTTTGGTTACTGTAGCCTTATAGTGTAGTTTAAAGTTGGGTAAAGTGGCGTCTCTGGCTTTGTTCTTTTTGCTTAGAATTTCCTTGGCTCTTTGGGCTCCTTTTCATTCCATGTGAATTTTAGGATACTTTTTTCTAATTCCGTTAAAAAATATTGGTAGCTTGATAGGAATAGCATTGAATCTGTAAATTCCTTTGGGCGTTGTCACCATTTTAATGATACTGATTCTTCCAATCTGTGAGCATGGAATGTTTTTCTATTTTGTGTCATCTGTGATTTCTTTTAGCAGTCTTTTGTAGTTCTCCTTGTAGAGATTGTTTACCTCGTTGGTTAGATGTATTCCTCGATGTGTGTGTGTGTGTGTGTGTGTGTGTGTGTGTGTGTGTGTGTGTGTGTTATGGTAAATGGGATTGCATTCTTGATTTGGTTGTCAGCTTGAGTGTTATTGGTGTATAGAAATGCTACTGATTTTTGTACGGTGATTTTTTTTTGTATCCTGAGACTTTGCCAAAGTTGTTTATTAGGTTTATGAGCTTTCGGAGAAATCTTCAGGTTTTTCTAGGTGTAGAATCATATTGTCAGTGAAGAAAGTAAATTTGATTTTCTCTTTTCCTATTTGGATGCCTTTTATTGATCTTACCTGATTGACTGCTCTGGCTAGGCCTTCCAGTACTATGTTGAATAGGAATGGTTAGAGGGGACATCCTTGGGTTTTTTTTTTTTTTTAACATTTATTTTTGTAGAGACAGGATCTTGCTGTGTTGCCCAGGCTGGTCTTGAACTCTTTGCCTCAAGCGGTCCTCCTGTCCTAGCCTCCCAAAATGTCGAGATTACAGGTGTGAGCCACCACGCCCTGCTAATATCCTTTGTCTTTCTTCCCCTTTCCAAGACAAGGTCTTACTCTGTCACCCAGGCTGAAGTGCAGTGGCACAAACATGGCTCACTGTGGCCTCAATCTCCAGTGTTCAAGAGAGCCTCTCACCTCAGTCTTCGGAGTAGCTGGGACCACAGGCATGTGCTACCACACCTGGCTAATTTTTTTTTATTTTTGGTAGAGGCAGGGTCTCACCATGTTGCCCAGGCTAACCTTGTCTTGTTTATGGACTAAATTTAAATGGAGGCATGCTTGACATAATGTAGGTTATTAAATGTATCTTGTAAATTAATTTATGTTTTTAGTTACCACATAACCAGTGTTGTCCCCTAACTTGAATTTTTCGGATAATGAAACTAGGGACTAAAAAGGTTGTATTACCTTTCCTAGTGTGATCTAGTATAGTTGTGTATTTTTTTTTTGTTGTTTGTTTGTTTTTTTTGAGACGGAGTCTCGCTCTGTCGCCCAAGCTGGAGTGCAGTGGTGCGATCTCGGCTCACTGCAAGCTTCACCTCCCAGGTTCACGCCATTCTCCTACCTCAGTCTCCCAAATAGCTGGGAATACAGGTGCCCGCCACCACGCCCAGCTAAATTTTTTTGTATTTTTTTAGTAGAGACAGGATTTCACCGTGTTAGCCAGGATGGTCTCAATCTCCTGACCTCGTGATGCGCCTGTCCCGGTCTCCCAAAGTGCTGGGATTACAAGCCTGAGCCCCTGCGCCCGACCAGTTGTATATTGTTAATATATAGGGTTTATGGACCTTTACCCCCATGCCATTCTTAGATTCTAGGATGAGAACTCTTGTGGTATTTAGATTGATATGTGTGATACTACAGGGAAGATAGGTCCTGCTTGAGCCTTGCATGGGAGCCTGGTTGGGAGCTCACCCTTTTGTTCCTCCTGTGTTGTCAATTTATTGACAGCAAATACACCAATTAAATGGACACTATTAAATAACTTTAAAAAAAAAAGGCAAGATAGAAAATAGAGCAATAGTTAGGTATCAGTACATTCCACACAAGTTTTAGAATATTTAAGGGTAGAATTGTATATTTTGGAAATTAGATAAGGATATAAAGGAGAGAGTGATAGAACAAAATTTGGAGTCAAAGGCAAGAAAGTGGAAAATTAAATGCAAAGGAAAGGAAACTTTTTCTGAGATTGGAAGACACGAGAGCCATGAATTTGAGGAAAAGTGTCCTTATTCTCTTTTAAAGAACATAGGAAATACATTTATCTAGACAAGGATGAAAGAGTTGAAGGGCGGAAATACAGGATTTGGAGACCAGAAACAGTTAATATGGCTGCTCTGGGGATTTTGTGGGGATTCAGCAAGGTTAGGGCCTTGCTCAGCAAGGCTAGTTGAAATCCTCCTTTGAAATTCGGGAACATAGTTTCATGATATGGTAGGTCTGTAATTAGATTTTTTTTTTAAGAGGTCAGTAAGATGTTGTCACCATGTCCAGAGTGTGGCATTAGAGCTAGTTTGTTCATTCACTTAAGTGTTTTAAATATTAAGGTGCTCATTAAAAATTGAGCAGCTACTGTGAGCCAGGTACTAATGACATAGCAGTGAACAAAACAGATTAAAATCAAACAACCAAACAAAAAAATACCATGCAGTTACTCTAATGGAAGAGACATGATAAAACAAGATAAATTAGTAAAATTGTAAAAACTTGTAATGAGAGCATGAACCATTCAGTTATTAGTGGGGGATCAGCACTTTAGCCAGAGGGAAGATGAGGTGTAACCTACTGAGGTGGTACTATGTCAGGTATATTAGAACAACAGTGAGTAGGCAGAGTAGGCAGTGTAGCTGGAGGGAACAAGGGAAGAGGAGAGAGTAGGAGTTAAGTTTGAGAGGTAATAGGGAGAACCTTGGTGGACTAAGACCTTAGCTTTTATTTTGTGTGAGATGGGAAGCCATTGGAGGGGTTTGAATAGGCATGGTCTGATTTAGTTTGTTTTATTTTTTTGAGTCAGAGTTTTGCTCTGTCACCCAGGGTGGAATGTGGTGGTATGATCATAGCTCACTGTTGCCTCAAACTCCTGGGCTCAAGCAGTCCTCCCTCCTCAGTCTCCCAAGTAGTTTGGTCTGTAGGAGCACACCACCATGCCTGGCTAATTTTCTGATTTTTTTTTTTTTTTTTTGTAGAGACGACGTCTTGCTAGGTTGCCCAGGCTGGTCTCAAACTCCTGGGCTCAAGTGATCCTCCTGGCTTTGCCTCCCAGAGTGCTGGAGTGAGCCACCGTGCCTGGCCTGGTTTTTAAAATAATATATGTAATATTTTTTTGAGACAGAGCCTTGCTGTGTCACCCAGGCCGGAGTGCAGTGACACCATGCCATCTCACTGCAACCTCTTGCCTCCCAGGTTCCAGCGATTCTTGTGCTGCAGCTTCTCGAGTAGCTGGGACTACTACTAAATTAGCGTCCCCATGCCCAGCTAATTTTTGTATTTTTAGTAGAGACAGGGTTTCGCCATGTTGGCCAGGCTGGTATCGAACTCCTGACCTCTAGTGATCCACTCGCCTTGGCCTCCTAAAGTGCTAGGATTACAGGCGTGAGCCACCGTGCCCGGCCCTTTTATTTTTCTCTTAGTAAAGAAACTTGGTGTCAATAATTTTTATTGAGGTACAATTTATATATAATAAACTGTACCCATTGAAAGTATACATTTCTATGAGTTTTGAAAGTTGTACTCACTGAGGCAAGCTCCATCACAGTTAAGATAGAATAGTCCAGCACTCTGAAGTTTTCTGGTGTAGCTTTGTAGTACATTCCTACCTCCACCTCCTGCCCTAGAAAACCTACTGTTGTTCCTTTCCCTCATGCAGGCTTTAACATGTTCGCTTTGATTTCTGTGTTGAGAACAAATTGTAGAAAGTCATGGGTGAGAGTAAAGGGGAATTTGTCTTTTCAGTATTTCAAGAGACAATGATAGTGGCTCAGACTGGGATGTTTGCGGTGGAGATAAGGGTTGGATTCTGTTTATCTTTTGGAGTTAGTGTGGACATGAATTATGGATCGATGAGATACTGGATTTTAGAATAAGAGGCGATAGAAAATATGGGAAGTTTTAGTGTATTTGTGGTATTTATAGGTATTAGACTGGATGAGATTACCTAGGAAATAAGTGTAAATAAAGAGAAAGCATGAGGATTGAAGTGTTTGGGGCTCACCAAACATTTAATGATTTAAAGGGCAATAGATTTAGTAAACTGGTGGTCTGGTAATGAGCTAGTGTCTCTACAGATAAGGGAGTAGTGATGTAAAAGGGAAGCACTAACTTGCATCTACTTTCATTAGAGCAGCTCCTTTTGATGAAATCCTTAGCCTCACCATGGGAGGAATAGAGATGGCTCCAAAAAAAAGGAAAATGAAGGAACCAAAAATAGTGGTAATAATATTAGAAGTCTAGAAAGAAAATAAAAAATTTGCTTAGAGTCAAAGTAGTCCATGAAAATGAAAAGTTTTTGAGCTATAGAAAACATCTGAGAGGACTTAAGAACATTGAAACTTACATATATTGTAAGCTTAAAAACCTGGGAATGAGTGATGTGCACCCTTAAGTCACAGTGAGGAGGCAGAGGTACCTTAACCGAGGAAAAGTCACAAAGGTGGAATGTAATCTGAAGAATGATTTTTTTCCTGGGGAAGGAAAGTGGAAGGAAGAGACATCCATAATGAGATAAGGTCTTCATTGGACACAATAGAAAGGAAAGGAGCTAGATGAGCAAATTCTCCAAAATTCTATAACTGGGAAGGTTTTGATGGAGGCAGTACATGTTAAATAGAATCAATTCTGTTAGTAGTAAAAAACATTCAGTACTAACTGCAAATTTAAGTTACTTTGTTATCAAATTAACTTTTATAGAAAAGAATACAAATAATGAAACAATTGGTTAAAAGAAGGATATGAGGGACTATACCGTTTGATTTGCCTAATTAGCCTTATTTCATTAATTCTTTCGAGCCTTCTCCAGAAGAGGTCAGCAAAATCCTAGTTACCAATCAGTTGGCTTGCTGTGCTTGGTTGGCTTGCATTGTTTTTATGTATTATTTCATTGTAGAGGTATTTTTTTTTTAACAGCTCTATACCTGTGTTTGGACTTTCTAATTTTGTTGCCAAGTGTAGAATCAGAGTATTTATTTGACTACAGACTTTGTTTTTTTTTTTAATATTAAAAAAAGTAAAAAATAGAATCAGGGATTCACCATGTTGTCCAGACTGGTCTCAAACTCCTGGGCTCAAGCAGTCCTCCTGCCTCAGCCTCCCAAGGTGCTGGGATTATAGGTGTGAGCCACTGCACCTGGCCTGGCCACAGGTTTTTATATAATGGAGACAGTGTTTTATTTTTGCTTAAAGCTCTGCTTTTACTCAGTCCTAGTATGTTTTCAGGATAACATTATAACATTATTTTGTTTGGGTGGTTGGAACTTGGTTAAAAAAAATTGAGATTAAGATTATTAAAACACTAAAGTTCTAATTTTGTTTATATGGAAATTTTAAGAATTTGACATTATTGTTTTGCCTGATTTTATTTTATTTAAGCATTACCTTAATTTTCAGAATCTGGTAATGAAAGGAAAGTATTGCTTTTCTTATACTTTTTTAGGTCTTTCTGTTCAGATTGATGTTAACTTGCATAGATTCCTTAAGCTTAAACCTAGACTGATTGGCCTACCTTTCATTTAAAATAAAACCAGCTACAGCAAAAAACTCCAGGAGATAACACGTGCCTTAAGTTGTAAATTAGAGACTTTTCCTTCCCATTAGTATTTTTTCTTTACTGTTTATTCATTTAAAAATATTTCAAAGACTTTCTTCTTCCTCTTCTGGGATGTTGTCTGCATCCCAACTCAGACTGGTCCAGCGTTTGACATAATGTCGTAGGCTTTTCTATGATACAGCCTCTAACAAAAACAAGGCTGTCCCAGACCCTTGGTAATAGAGTTGTTTACCTTTTTACTAAGAACGTTGGGAAAGCACCAAAATCTGCATGTGGCATGTGCCCAGACAGACATTGAGGGGTTCGTGCTGTAAGAGCTAAAGTTCTCCCTGAGATTGTCCAAAACAAAGAACGTGTCTGCAGGGCCTGTGGTGGTTCCATGTGTGCTAAATGTGTTCGTGACAGGATCAAGCATGCTTTCCTTATTGAGGAGCAGAAAATTGGTGTGTAAGTGTTGAAGGCACAAGCATAGAGTCAGCTAAATTAAAAAATGCAACTTTTTTGAGTAATAGAAATGAAAAGACTTAAAAAATTTCATCCACTATGAATGCTTTTGATTGGCTGAGCTAAGCCACATACTTAGATAGTAAAACAAATGGCATTTTCATCCCCTTAATAATAACATGGCTTTGGCTTGATTATTTAAAGCTTCTTTAATTATTTAAACTCCTTTAATTCATATGTATTTGTGAAAATATATGATTAAAAGTGAAGGTGAGGCTGGGTGATGTGACTCACACCTGTAATCTCAGCACTTGAGAGGGAGGCTGAGGTGGGCAGATCACCTGAGCTCAGGAGTTTGATACCAGCCTGGGCAAAATGGTGAAACCCCGTCTCTAGAAAAAATAAAAAAGACATAGCTAGCCCTAGTGGCTGCGCCTGTGGTTCTGGCTACTCAGAAGGCTGAGGCGGGAAGAATGCTCAAGCCTAGGAGACAGAGGTTGCAATGAACCGAGATTATGTTACTGCACTGCCTGGGTGACAGAGTGAGACTTCATCTTGAAAAATAAAAGTGAAATTGAGACAAGGTTGTTGAAAAACCTTTTACTTTGATAGTATTAGTACCATTGCTACTTTTTTTTTTTTTTTTTTTTTGAGACGGAGTCTTAACTCATTTTGTTGCTTGGACTGGAGTGCAGTGGCATGATCTCGGCTCACTTGCAGCTTCTGCTGCCCTGGTTTAAACAATTCTCCTGCCTCAGCCTCCTGAGTAGCTGGGATTACTGACGTGCACCATGACGCCTCGCTAATTTTTATATTTTTAGTGAAGATAGGGTTTCACCATGTTGGCCAGGCTGGTCACAGACTTCTAACCTCAAGTGTTCCGCCCACCTGTTACTTGTTTTTATTAGTGTGTGTGTAAACCCAATGTTAAATGACTGCATAGTATTCCATTATATTGCATTGCATTCTCCATTTATTGGAAATGTTTGGGTTAGTACCTAGGGTAGAGACTGAATTGTCTACCATATTCTACATTCCACACTTGGCGAGGGAAGGTAGGCACATAAAGCAATGGCAATATGGTGTGATACATGCTAATGTAGAGTAAGCACTCAGCATTTTGAAGACATGGACTAGAGACTTTTCACCCATTATTGGAGTTGTAGGGGAGGGGCAACGCGGAAAAGGTGATAACACATGTGTCCTAAAAAGGAGATGGGTAATTGTGTATGCGCATGGGCAAATGCAGCATATGCCAGGCAAGAAAGTGTTGGGATGGTGGGAGTAAAAATTTGATATAAATTTTATTTAACTTAACTGAGACCTATATTTGCCTAGGTTAATTGCCTGAGTTAAAATGAATAATCAAAAAATGAAGCATACATAAGTTATTTTTGCTGAATATATAAATGAATGTTCAGTAATTTGTTTTATATAGAGCCAAAGTCATACTTTGGAGTCTAGATACGTTAATTGGGATTTCTGGTCACATTTCTTGAATAAACCACATTTAAACGTGTACGTAATCTAATGGTTTGCAGCTTTTATTTATTTAAAGCAGAACCAGAACTTGTAGACAATTGAAAAGCTATTAGAGATACCCTAATGAGACATGTTACCGTTTTCTTCTCAATTTTACTGTGATTCTGCAGTACATTGCTTTTAAGGAAGCGACTTTTTTTTTTTTTTTTTTTTTTTTTTGAGATGGGGCCTCACTCTGTTGCTCAGCCTGGAGTGCATTGACACAGTCACAGCTCCTGGGCAGGTGATCTTGTCACCTCAGCCTCTCAAGTAGCTGGGACCACAGGCAAGCACCGCCATACCTGGCTAATTTTTTGTATTGAGACAGAATCTCCCTATGTTGCCTAGGCTGGTCTAGAACTCCTGGGCTCAGGTGATCCTCCCACCTTGGCCTCCCAAAGTACTGGGATTGCAGGTGTGAGCCACCGAGGAAATGACCTGTAGTAAGCCTTCCAAAAGCTGTGAGCTCTGGTTTTCATATAAATAAGTGTGTAGTTTTAGTAGGGTGGGATTTGTTTTGTTTTACTGTTGTGTGCCCAGCACTCTAAAACGATATGTGAATATGGTAACTGTTCTTTTGTAAGACATTAATGCTGCTGGTGCACAGAAAGCCCCAGAGAGCTGGTTGTTTAAGTTAGAGATCAGGACAATATTTCTATTATATGTTCCATAGTTTGGGAAACTGTTCTAAATATAATGCTAAAGGAGTTCAAGGCAGAAAACCATGAAATAGCTGAGGCCTAGAGAGGCCAGATCCTGAAGAGTTTTCTGCACCATACTAAGAGTTACCCTTTCCTAAGTGCTAGAGGGAACTGTTGAAGAGTTTGTCGGGAAAGTGATACTACTGAATTTGTCCTGATAAAGCCTTCTGGGTACTGAGTGGAAAGTAGCTTTGATGACTTGAGGAGGTCCAGAAGAATGGAGACCTGAACTTGGGTTATGGCAACTTGGATGGAGAGAACAGGTATTAATGAGTACAGTTCCTAGATCTTAGTGTTGGAATATTTGCTGTCCCCTTTTTGGGCCTGAAGTGCTCGAAGGTGTTCACTGTAACACAAACATCCTTGGCCACAGAGCTTTTACTGAATCTAGGTTTTTTTTTTTTTAGGATAGATTTCCAAACATTCAATTAATTCATTTTATACTAAACACTACTATAGGTGGTATGACACAAAGGTTCATAGGGTAAGAAATATTCCTATGTCATTGAGTTTTCAGTCTCGTGGAAAGACAGGTTGAGTGCTACAAAGCAGGGAAGAACTACAAAGCAGACAGGATGTAGTGGTGGTACTATCTCTTCCAGGGTATGAACACTTAAGTTCTTGATTAGAGGTAAAAGTTTTTTTGTTTGTTTTTTTTTTTTTTTTTTTTGAGATGGAGTCTTGCTCTGTCGCCCAGGCTGGAGTGCAGTGGTGCGATCTTGGCTCACTGCACCTTCCACCTCCTGGGTTCAAATGATTCTCCTGCTTCAGTCTCCTGAGTAGCTGGGACTACAGACGCCCGCCACCATTCCCAGCTAATTTTTGTGTTTTTAGTAGAGACAGGGTTTCACCATATTGACCAGGCTGGTCTCAAACTCCTGACCTTGTGATCCACCTGCCTTGGCCTCCCAAAGTGCTGGGATTACAGGCGTGAGCCACCGCACCTGGCCCCAAAAGTATTTTTTAACAATACATGAAAAATGATGTTTCACACATTGTTTTTATGATTTATTTTCATGTCATTATCAGGTAATAGCTAAGAGAAAAGAAGATTCTGGGCAAACTCCTTGAGCTTCAATGGTCATGCCTGAAGGACAGTCAATTATTTGATAATACTATACGTAATAGTTAATAAGTTCACGTTTTATTTGTTAAATCTTATGCACAAAAAATAATTGTTAAATTCAATAAAACGAAATTACATTTTACAAACGTTTTGAGGTTGTCAGGATTAAAGAGATACTCTGAAAGGTCTTATTAGACTATCTGGCTTATGTATATTATGCTTCAAAACTTAAGCCTTTTTTATTTTATTTTATTTTAGTTTTATTTATTTATTTATTTTTTGCTGGAGGCAGTGGCTCACGCCTGTAATCCTAGCACTTTGGGATTATAGCACTTTGGGATCAGAAAGTTGGGAGGCTGGGAGAGGCCGCCAGTTTGAGACCAGCCTGGCCAACATGGTGAAACCCCTGTCTCTACTAAAAATACAAAAATTAGCTGAGTTGAGTGTGGTGGTGCGTACCCATAATCCCAGCTGCTTCGGAGGCTGAGGCACAAGAATCACTTGAACCCAGGAGGCAAAGGTTGCAGTGAGCCAAGATCACGCCACTGCACTCTAGCCTGGGCAACAGAGCGAGACTCCGTCTCAAAACAAAACAGCAAAACAAAATCTTAAGCTTTTAAATCTTGTGTGGTGTTTTTTTGTTTTGTTTGTTTGTTTGTTTGAGACAGGGTCTCAACCTGGGTGTCAGTGAGACTGTCTCAAAACGAAAAGTATAGAAATTTTAAATCATTTTAGCATTTTAGTGACCTCCAAACAGTATGCAAGCAGCCATAATTGTGCCTTTGTTTGAATCTTTTATTTAAAAAATTTGTAAATGTTCTCTGGTGCATAGTGAATGGTATTTTATAGAAAAAGCAATTGACTAATTTTCTGGCAGTGATTACATTTTCCTTTAAGCTTTTGTGCCCATTTAGAGCACTTCTGACCTAGATGTTCCTTAGTTCAGATATTTCATGTAATTTTCGCTTTATCTTTTTTATTAAAATTTTCTTTTTATAAAAGGAAATGAGGATATATTGTAGAAATATTGGACAAAATTTATAAGCATCAAGAATATAATACATTTCATTGAAAGAGATTTTATTATGTATGCCTGATTCACATATGTGGCCAATGGCTGGGCGCAGTGGTTTATACTGGTAATCCCAGTGCTTTGTGAGGCTGAGGCAGAAGGATTGCTTTTAAGGCAGGAGTTTGAGATCAGCCTGGGCAGCATAGTGAATCCTTGTCTCTACAGGAAAACAAAAAACAAAAAAATTAGCTGGTTGTGATGGTGTCACCTGTAGTCCCACATACTCAGGAGACTGAGGTGGGGAGATCAGTTGAGCCCAGGAGGTTGAAGCTGCAGTGAGCATGATTGCAGCACTACAACTCAAGCTTGAGGGACAGAGTGAGACCGTGTTCAAAAAAATCAAGTTCAAACGTGTATATTCCTAATGTTCAGGAAATGGATTAATCCAAATATGAAAATACATTCATTTGAATTTTATTGTAGAGTTGAATTTCTTTGAATTCAGTGTTAATGGCCACATGCATTTTTTTTTTAATGGAGTTTAATCTTACAGGGGTTTTATTTATTTATTTATTTTGTTTAATGGACTTTAATCTTACAGGTTTTTTTTTTTTTTTTTTAAAAAAGAGACAGTCTCGCTCTACTGCCCATGCTGCAGTGCAGTGGTGCACTCTCGGCTCACTGCAACCTCTGCCTCCTGGGTTCAAGTGATTCTTGTACCCTGGCCCCTGAAGTAGCTGGGAATACAGGCATGCGCCACCATGCCCAGCTAATTTTTGTATTTTTAGTACAGATGGGGTTTCACCATGTTGGCCAGTGTAGTCTTGAATTCCTGGGCTTAAGTTATCTTCCCCCGTTGGCCTCCCAAAGTGCTGGAATTAGAGGAATGAGCCACTGCACTGGGCCCTTTTATTTCTCTATTAGTAAAGAAACTTACTGTCAGATTTCCAACAAGTCAAAATCAAGTATGAATTTCACTAATTGAGTTAAAAGCTAGCCAGTGTCTTCTGACAGATTTCTAATTTGATAAGAAGTTGCCACTGAAAATGTTTAATTTATTCCTGAATTCATGTTTAAAATTTAACACTGCCGTTTCTTATCTGGAACTCCACGTCCTGCTGTTAAGGTTGATAGCTGAACTTCCCTGGCTTCTGGGAAACTTGTTCACTTAACGTGGACTGATCAGAGTAGCAGAAAATGCCAGAATGTGAAGGCACATGAAGTGTAAATCTAAAATTAATGTTATTTTATTATTGACTTGTTTTTTAATTCATAGTCTGCCTGATGTGTGGGTGAATGAAAGTGAACGACATCAGTTAAAAACTAAAGTAGTTCATTTATCAAAGCTACCCAAAGATACTGCCTTGCTTTTGGACCCAAACATATACAGGTAATTTAATGCTTGCCTTTATGTTTTACTTTTTGATTTGTAATTTTCTCTCCCCAAATTTTGGATAAATTAGGACTTAGTTTTAAGTGCTGAATTTTGATACCAAGTATATCTCATTACTTCTGGCTTTTTTTTTGTATGTGGACTCACAAAGAGTTAAAATTGTAGAATCCAGAAAACAGTATTTTGCTAATAAAGTTTATATGCTTAATCCCAGATTTATCTTAAGTATGTTAGATTGTAATATACTTAGTAATTTGAAAATACGTGCCCTTTAACAAGGTAATTCTTTTTGTAATAACAGACTTTTGTGGACCTACGAATATGTTGCATGAGTCTGAAATACCAAAACTGTTTGATTTTTTTTTAACTTACCCTTTCTCCAAACTTTCCAAAAGAGCAATTCAAATGTTATTTGTTTTTTAAGACATAGCTTAGAGTGTTCACATTTCTAGTAATTTTATGTTTTGAGCTTTTTTTAGTGTGCTGTGCTTATGAAGGTATGTGGGGGAAGGAGAAGAGACCAACATTTCTCTTCTATGCGCTGAGTCACTTTGCTAGGTGCTTTGCATACCCGTCATCCTCACGGCTGCTCTGTGAAGTAGGTTTTACTGTCTCTGCTTTACAGATTGGAAAACTGAGGCAAGAGGTTAAATAGTTAATCTGCCCAAGTTTCCACAGAATGTGGTTGAACTCCATAGTGCCTCTATCCAAGTGATGTACACAAGAGTGATTAAAGAAGTGGTGGAAATGCTTAAAACCAGCTTTTAAAAGGCACTCTTATGGAAAGGACTTTATATCTTTTTTCATTGAAACTTTTTAAATTTTAGCTATCATAAAGATAGCTAATTTTACATTAATACGTTGAAGGACATATTCATTCCACGATGCACCGTTTTGGGGTGCTGTTCACCTTGGAGATTTCCTGTAACTGGGGACATTATTCTGTGAGTAAAATTCTAACATAATTGGCATTGCCATCTAGAAGCATAGTTTTCCCTATGACAAAAAAGGTTTTTTTTTTGGCTGGTCCCAGTGGCTCATGCCTATAATCACAGCATTTTGGGAGGCTGAGGTGGGCAGTTCACTGAAGTCTAAGAGTTCAAGACCAGCCTGGGCAACATAGTGAGACCCTGTCTCTACAAAAAATACACAAATTAGCCAGGCATGGTGGCACATGCCTGTGGTCCCAGCTACTCAGGAGGCTGAGGTAGGAGGATTGTTTGAGCTGGGAGTTCGAGGCTGCAGTGAGCCAAGATTGCACCACTGCACTCCAGTGTGGCTGACAGAGCGAGACTCTGTTTCCAAAAAGTTTTTTTCTTCTCAAACATCTTTTGGTGAAAGTGCTGATTAATACAATAAAACTTGTTCTTTGTGGAATGAACTAGATCATCAAGAAGATTGAGAGTAATCTACTACCAAAAATTTGGGAAGGTTGCAACTTACCTCTCTCTTCATAAAGAAAAATAATTGAGTGTTCTTGATTTACTTGTACCTAATTTAGAGTTATTTAAGTTTACTCTTTGGAGAGATGAATTAAAATTAGCATCCTAAAAGAGTGGTATTTTGGGAGAGCCACTCTGCCTTTTAGAACTAGTTGTAAACCTCTCTTAGAGAGTTGTCTTAAATTAAGATTAATCTGTGTTTCTGCCTGCATCCTGTTTCCTTCTTTCCAAGAGTCTTGCTTTCTCACCAAACCAGCTTGTTTTTTTTTCTCTTTCTGTGCTATATTATATAGGAAGCAATTTAGATATTTTAATGAAAGTGACTTAAAACAAAACTTAAGCTTAGAACTCATGTTCTGAAGTGCATAGGAACAGTGTTGCATATTCTCAGATTTATGTGTGTGATTCCACAATTCTTGCTGATTTTATTCTTTGAAATGAGGATGTTCTTAAGATATATTAGGTGCTTCTGTGGATTTGATTTTCCCTACCTGTGTCAAAAATGCCATCTTGGCCTGGTGAGGTGGCTCACGCCCGTAATCCCAGCACTTTGGGAGGCCGAGGTGGGTGGATCACTTGAGGCCAGGGGTTCGAGACCAGCCTGGCCAACATGATGAAACCCTGTTTCAACTAAAAATGCAAAAATCAGTCGGATGTAGTGGTGCACGCCTGTAATCTCAGCTAGTTGGAAGGCTGAGGCACGAGAATCACTTGAACCCAGGAGGCGGAGGTTGCAGTGAGCAGCCATCACTCCCTGCACACCCCCCGTTCCTACAGAGGAAGGTCTGTCCAAAAAAAAAAAAAAAGGCCATCTTAAAACTTAATTTTGACTCTAAACCTCTGTGCGTTCACTATTCTGGAAATCAGAATTGAGTGTACTGTAAAGTGGTATAGAGTCATAGAAGCACCTACATTTGTCCTAGTGTAGCAATCTTTTCTTAAATTGCTGGATTTTGACTGGGAAAACTTGTGAAATTAATTAAAAGAAGAAAAACAATTATTCTTACTTGTTTTTAGGAAAAATAACTTCCTGCTTGTGCATATGTCATAATGAAAGTATGGCAAACCTTCTGCAAAATAAACATATTCCTTCAAAATGAGACTAAAGGGAATATACAGTTGGCACTCTGTATCCGCAACTTCCACATCCATGGATTCAACCAACTGTGTATCAAAGCTGTTTGGGGGGAAAAGATAGCAATACAACAATAAAAAATAATACAGGCCGGGCACGGTGGGAGGCCGAGATGGGCGGATCACGAGGTCAGGAGATCGAGACCATCCTGGCTAACACAGTGAGACCCCGTCTCTACTAAAAAAAAAAAAATACAAAAAACGAGCCAGGCGAGGTGGTGGGCGCCTGTAGTCCCAACTACTCGGGAGGCTGAGGCAGGAGAATGGCGTAAACCCGGGAGGCGGGGCTTGCAGTGAGCTGAGATCCGGCCACTGTACTCCAGCCTGGGCGACAGAGCGAGACTCCGTCTCAAAAATAAATAAATAAATAAATAAATAATACAAATAAGACCAATATAGTGTAACAATGATTTACATAGCATTTACATTATATTAAATATTATAAGTAATCTAGAGATGATTTAAAGCTTACAGAGGGATGTATGTAGGTTATTTGCAAATCCTGCTATTTCCTTGGATTTTGGAATCTGCCGGAGATTCTGCGGATCCCCTACTCCCACTGTGCATGCCAAGAGACAACTGTATTTATTTGGGATTTAAGCAATGGGGTTTGTTGTTGTTTTTGAGACCACTTCTCTCTATGTTCCCAGGCTCATCTTGAACTCCTGGGCTCAAGCAGTCTTTCTGCCTTGGCTTCCCAAAGTGCTGGGAGGATTACAGGCATGAGCCTCTGGGACCCAGCCAAGCATCAGTTTTAAAGTATTAGTTGGCTAAAATCTATGTATTACACATAGAATTCTGTCTTAGAAATGCACTAGCAGGGTAAATTTAAAACTTTTATTAAAAACAACTGTATTATGTAACTAAGTATAGATCCATATGTGTAAATGTTTTGGAAATACATTTTTATTATAGTCTATGATCATCACATTGCCTGTATCTTAATATTTTAATGTCTCTTGAAGCACTCTAATGTGTTTGATTCAGTTGAATAAAAGAATTTCTTTTCTTTTTTTCTAGAACAATGCCGCAGAAGAGGTTGAAGAGGTAAAAAATAAATAAATACATAAAAAGCAAACAAGCGGGGACACCTGCAGTCTTAGTCACTGACAATGGGTTTAGGAAAAGTTGCACATTAGAGTCAACCCCTTCCTTTTTTTTTTTTTTTTTTTTTTAATCCAGTATTTAGGATAATATTTATGCTTAGTGTAAACATTCTGTGAATGAAGTAGACTCTTCGGTGGAATATATTAATATATTACTGTATATCCACATTTTCATGGAATGGTACTGTGGGAGACTGAGCAAACACTCTTTTGGCAACTTAGTAGAACAGCTTCTTAAAGGCTTTGCATGCTTGCTGCTTTAAGCTGCTTTTTTTTTTTTTTTCCCTTTAGTGATTTCAGTAGTTTATATTGGAAAGAAAAACAATTACAACATGTGCCCTTACAAATACCAAAAGCACTGTAAGGATATTTGTCTTGACAGTGTTTATTGATTTGAAGTCGTATTAGGAAATATTTAGACAATGAAAATTATCAAGAGATAATTTACCTTTCAATTATGATAAATAGATGTGATTGGTTGCCATTTGTGTTCTTTTGCAGAACTCTGATAAGAAAAGTGTTCAATTTGTATTTAAGCAAACAGTGAACGACGTTTGCAATCAACTAAAAATTCGTCTATCGAATTAGGGCTGAAAATTACTGTTAAAGAGTGTTGCAGTATGTCTGGTGGCTCCCTTTTCAGGACTAGGGCTTTCTCATGGAGTACAGTATGTTAATATTTACCTATATAACTAATCTGTTAACGGTTTTTGAAAAACCTTTCAAATTATTTGAATAATCTTCATATTTTCATTTAACCTATATGACTCTAATTTTTTTTCTGAGGAAATCATTTGGTTTTGAATTGTTTTTTCTTAATGTAAGAAAATTGTATTTTTTTTACAAGTATCTTCAAACTGAATCTTTTATGCACCAAAGTTGGTTTTGAAAAGGAAAATAAAATCACTTTCTTGCTTGGTAAGCAAGAAGCCATATCGATTTTTTTTAACTTACAGAAATGGAAATATGTGTAACTTGTTAGTATTGTATTAAACAAATGTTGCATAGAGATAATAGAACATTGCTTGTAAATAATTCAGCAGATTTGTAATATATTTTTATATTTTGAAATGTACTGTAGATGTTTTTCTAGAGGCATGAAAGTTAAATGTATATATTATGGTAGAAATAATATTGAAGGATATTGTAATTCACTAGTGCTGCCAGAGGAATTGTTAATAAAAGCACCTTCTTTAACAATAAATGTCTTTCACAGACTTAAGGGACTATGTACTACTGTTAATATCTATAAGAACAAAACACATTGAACATCCTTCCAGAAAGTCTTTGAGGGAGGACCTATACCCATAATAGAATTATGGCACTCTTTTCTGACAGTGATCAAGAAATCAATTACTTCCTTACTGTTGGAAGGACATTGTAAAGTATGTGGTTATATGCAGTGAAACTGCAGAAAATACTCCTGATTGAGGAGTTTTCACTTTACTACAGTGATATAAAACCAGCAGTTTTACACTAAATTTTTTAAAGAAATATAGACAAAATATAGAATTAAACCTTTGGTTCCAAAATGGGAAAGGTTCCATGATGCATAAATCATTTCTCATTTGCTTTAAAAAATTTAAAATGTAAAAAATTATGAGAGACTTTATTCGTTAACAATGGGGTAAAGAGCTATATACATGAAATGAGTCTTATAAAATTAAGTGAAGTGCAAATAAAAGCACTGCTACTATAAGACATTCTGGAATGGTTGTTTAATAAGGGTATTATCCATTTGATCTATAGCAATGTGATTTTATTTTTAAAAAGAAAAGCAGTGTGTTTTCTTTTTTTGTTGTTTTCTTTTGCTTAAGCACTTCATCAATTGCTTTCTTCTGTATCTGCGAAGTAATCTGCAATCTCTTTTGTTCTTTTTAAAATTTGATTTGTTATAAAATTGCCAAATAGAAGTGTTTCAGATACATAGTTTGTACCTGTATTTTTATTTTATTGCCTCATGTTCTTGTAAGTCATTCTTAATTGACCAATGATTGTAGACCTTGCTTGAGTATTTTTTCTAATAAAACAAAGCAAATCACATTTAGCTTCAAATTGTAACAGTTCAATTAAATTTTCAAATTACACCTGAAAAGATACATCTGATATTTTCTATGTAGAGCACAGTAAATAAGTTTTTTCGTTGTGTAGAAATAATTAGATGTGAAAACCAGATTTCGTGATCCTTGATTAACTTCTGAGTACTCAATCAATCATAATCCTTTTGCTGCTTATCTGATGTTGGTTTGATACTGTTGATTAACACACCAAAAAGAATATGGAATTGAAATGAGCTAGCTTTATAACTTGTATGTATACATATATACACATAACATCCAGTTATGACTGGGTAATAAGTGTGAAAATTTTAATTTGTGGTTTTCATTTATTAATGTCTACCCATCTGTATTGTTGCTCCTACCTTCAAATATGACATATTTGTAATATGACACCTGAAATAAGTCTGTTTTCCAGAATTTATGTATTGTTCAGCATCAAGCAAACTACAGCTCACAAGCATACCCATTTATATGTTGTCTGTGCCTGCTTTCTCCTGCAGTGGCAGAATTGAGTGGTGAGACCTTAGGTCCTGCAAGCCCCCAGTTTTTACTACAGGTTGGCAATCCCTAATCCAAAAATCTGAAATAAAAAATACTCCAAAGTCCAAAACTGAATGCTGACATCATGCCGCAAGTGGAAAATTCCACGCCTGACCTCATGTGACTGGTCATAGTCAAAACAATTAAGACTTTGTTTCATGCACAAAATTATTAAAACTGTTGTGTAAAATTACCTTCAGTCTGTGTGTATAAGGTGTATGTGAGATATAAATGAACTTTATGTTTAGCCTTGGATCTCATTTCTGAGTCTCATTATGTATATGCAGATACTAAAAAATCTGAAAAAATCAAAAATCTGAAATACTTCTGGTCCCAGGCATTTCGGATAAGGGATACTCAGCCTGTCTCTGGTCCTTTAAGAAAAAGTTTTCGGTTCCTTTGTCTAGTTGACAAAAATTTCGGAAACATAAACTTAGACCACACAACTTGCATTTTAATATGACAATGTTGATCTTGGTAATAAGCCAGTACATTAAATTTTAGTGAAAGTTGTTTCATGTATTTTACAGTTAATATTGCCAACAAATGGTGGTTTTTGGAAACTTTTGCGTTGGGTTTTTTAAGTTATGAGTAGTCCATCATTTCATCATTTGTGTTTCTGTATTTATTTTACTAAGAACTAAGTAAGATTTTGTACATCAGATTGTGTTTGAACCATAAGGCACATCTGCTTTATCTAAAAGAATCTTAAGGTGGAAAATAGTGTAAAATTTAAAAATTTTTATATTTCTAATAAACTTTTTATATATAAATGTTACCTAAAGTGGACACATGTTACTTGTGAATTTCACGTAAGATGGACAGTAATTACCTCTCAATGAATATTTTAAGATTTGTTTTACTAATTGAAAATATTAATATGTCAGTAAATCTTTGGCCTTAATGCTTTTCTCCCTTTTTACACATTAATAAAATGTTTTAAATATGGTATTACTCTTAAAAAGGTAGAAATTGCCAGTTGTTTAAAGCTTTTTTATTTTCTCTTTGAATTCTTAATTCATGATGAACGGATGTTGGATTATTCAAATATAAAAATGGGAAAATGTATTAAAAATACTTGATGGAGGGGTTTCTTTTTAGTCACAACTTAAAAAAGAAACCTTTAATACCTCTGCATAACTTCTCTAAAAGAGCTTAAATTCTTAGTTTATATGAAAACTGATAATGTATGTCTGTAGAACAAAGCCTGTTGGGTACAGGTCTACAAGGAGATACTTCGTTTCTAAAAAAGGAGTTAAATCATGTGTCATTTGAAAATGTTTTTTTGAGATAAGTGGACATTTTGGGGATTTTGGTTAAAACATATTTCTGTATTCTAAAAAATAATAGGATATGTGTTCATAAAAGGGAAGAAATTGTTAGAAAATTTCCTGTGTACATGGTTTGTTTTAAGAATCTTGTGACCTGGTGTAGGACATTTAGCAGTTCTAACACTGCAGTTTTAATGTATTTGCTTTTTTTTTTTTTTTAAGATTAGAGTATGTTTAAAATTTAATGGTTATGAGGCTCTGTAGCCTTAAAATGTATTATAGTAGTAAAATGTATTCTTATTTTTATCTTAAAAAACCTAAATATTTACATTGCATAATTTATTTATTGAATCAAGTTCATGTGGTCTCACACATGGTTCTGTTAATCTGAAAATTAAAAAGAATTTGTAAGCAGTTAGAGCAGGAATTACAACCCAGGTGTTTTTTTTCTAGGTCAGAATTCTTTTCACTGTACCACACTGCTGCTGTCAGTGTGAGAACGTGAATGTACATTGTGATACCACTGTGAAGTTGTGTCCGGTGTTTCTGCCACAGCCAGTCCCTAGCATGATCATTCATGGCACAAAATAGTCTGTAAAATGTGTTGAATGAGTATTATAGGTGAGTAATTTTTATAGTAGAATACTTTGGAGAATTAATAGTGATAAAACAGTAGTAGGGTTGAAGTGACCTGGCTTAAGCCACATCCTGTGATAATATCAGATAGTTTTCACAAGAACCTTATATACTGGATATAGTGGCTCATGCCTGTAATCCCAACTACTTGGGAGGGTAAGAAGGGAAGATTGCTTGAGGCCAGGAGCTCCACGCTACAGTGAGCTATGATCAGAGCACTGCACTCCAGTCTAGGTGACACAGCAAGACCCCACCTCTTTATTTTTCGCTAGGGAGTCTTGCTCTGTTGCCGAGACTGGAATGCAGTGGTGTGATCTCAGCTCACTGCAACCTCTGCTTCTGGGTTCAAGTGGTTCTTGTGGCTCAGCCTCCCAAGTAGCTGGGACTACAGGTGCGTGCCACCATGCCCGGATACTTTTTGTATTTTTTAGTAGAGACGGGGTTTTGCCATGTTGGCCAGGCTAGGCTTGAACTCCTTACCGCAGGTGATTTTCCCACCTCTGCCTCCCAAAGTGCTAGGATTACAGGCATGAGCCACTGTGCTTGGCCCTCGCCTCTTTAAACAACAACAAAAATCCTTATAAAAGGAACTATGCTTCAGTTTGTTTAAACATTCTTAGTGTAAAGCGTTATTGATGTTATGTTTTTACATACTTGGATGTAATATTTTGGCTTATTTGATTTTATTTAAAAATGTTTCTGTCAGAGTCCTGTTTTATGATATAAATAACTTTTTTTTTTTTTGAGACAGATTCTTACTCTGTTGCCCAGGCTGTAGTGCAGTGGCGGGATTGTAGCTCACTGCAGCTTCAAACGCCTTGGGCTCAAGTGACCCTGTCGCCTTGGCCTCCCAAGCAGCTAGGTCTCCAGGCATGCGCCACCACACTGGCTTTTTTAATGTATTGCCCAGGCTGGTCTTCAACTTCTGGTATTACAGGTGTGAGCCACTGCACCTGGCCCAACATTTTTTTTTTAAAACACTATTTTGAAGGAGCTACCCAGTATTTGGTTTCTTGTTTTTTGAGATGGAGTCTCTGTTACTCAGGCTGGGGTGCAGTGGCGTGATCTCTGCTCACTGCAGCCTCCGCCTCCCGGGTTAAAGCGATTCTCTTGCCTCAATCTCAAGCGATTGCCCAGCTAATTTTTGTATTTTAGTAGAGACAGGGTTTCACCATGTTGGCCAGGCTGGTCTCGAACTCCTGACCTTGTGATCCATCCACCTCGCCCTCCCAAAGTGCTGGGATTACAGGCATGAGCCACCACGCCTGGCCAATTTCTTTCTTTCTCTTCTTTGTTTTTCTTTCTTTCCTTCCTTCCCTCCCTCCCTCTTTTCTTTCTTTCTTTCCTTTCTTTTCTCTTTTTTCTTTCTCTTTCCCTTTTTCTTTCTCTCTCTTTCTTTCTCTTTCTTTCTCTTTCTCTCCCTCCCCGCCCCCCCCTTTTTTTGACAGAATCTCACTCTTTTGACCAGGCTGGAGTGCAGTGGCACAATCTTGGCTCACTGCAACCTCCGCTTCCCAGGTTCAAGCGATTCTCCTGCCTCCACCTCCGAGTAGCTTGGAGTACAGGCACGTGCTACCATGTCGGGCTAATTTTTGTATTTTTAGTGGAGACTGGGTTTCGCCAGGATGGGCTTGAACTCCTGACCTCAGGTGGTTTGCACCCCTCCGCCTCCCAGAGTGCTGGGATTACAGGTGTGACCCACTGTGCCTGACCTGGTTTCTTTATTTGAATGTTTTGTCTTGATCCCAGAGCGTTGCTGCTTTTAGAGGACCTTTTTTCCTCTTCAGTGTTCAGATGCTCTTGCTGAAGAATACCTATGTTTAACTAGTTTTTAAGTTTATTATGAAATTGCAATGGACTTACATATTTCTGTTGAAAATGGAATTTATATTTGGATGCCTAATGCATCTTGTGTATACATAAGATTATTATATTTTGGGACCTTTTTTGTTAGAAAAACCTTTTAGAGGAAGGTGGGTAGCTAGGTAATAGTAATAGATTTAAAACTGTGATAGCTTACTCTTGAGAGCTGGGCTCAGTGCAAATAATTTAGTATAGACATCATCGAGCATTGCAGGAGAGTGGGTCATAAGGTTCCCAGCTTCTGTCCCCTTGAATTTCATAAATGAAAAGAGAGCCTAGTTATATTTTTAATACCAGCATAGTAAATGTCAATCTTTGTAGAAGTTAGCTTATTTAAATTTCAGACTTTTATCTTCTTATATGGCTGCCCCAAATCTGAAAGATCTGATTTCCTTTTAAATGTAATTTCAGAAGTCAGCAGTTTTTTCAGAATTTGTTCAAAGGATCAACAGTATTTTTTAAAGTAACTTTTTATTAAGTTATAATGACCAAATTGAATAAATTATAAATATAGAAAATAGGAACAAAATGGAAGTCTTTACTTTCAATTAGCCACACCTTCCTGGTCTGATTAATATTTTTCTTTTGTCCTTTTTTAAAATTGTTACATACTCAGTTCTATGATTTGGCCTTTTGTTTTTTGGTCTTTTTTCTTCTTCTTCTTTTTTTTTTTTTTTTTTTGAGACAGTCTTGCTCTGTTGCCCTGTCTAACTTGAGTGTGGCTTGATCTCATCTCACTGTACCCTCCACCTCCTGGGTTCACAAAATTCTCATACCTCAGCCTCCCGAGTAGCTGGGACTACAGGCACGGCTTACTCAGGGCATTGGCATAGATCTTTCTTCCTTTCCCTTTCCCTTTCCTTTTCCTCCTCCCCTCCACTCCCCTCCCCTGCCATCCTTTCCTTTCCTTTCTTTTTTTTTTTTTTTTAAAGATACTGTCACCCAGACTAGAGTGCAGTGGTGTGAATATGACTCATTGCAACCTCTACCTCCCTCATTTAAGTGATTCTCGTGCCTCAGCCTCCTGTGCCTCAGCTGGGATTACAGGCATGTGTCACCATGCCCAGCTAATTTTTGTATTTTTGGTAGAGATGAGGTCTCACTGTTGCCCAGGCTGGACTTGAACTCCTGACCTCAGATGATGTGACTGCCTTGGCCTCCCGAAGTGCTGGGATTATAGGGGAGACACTGTTAACTGACTTAAGGAGTTTTGTTCATTGTAAGTTGTGAGTTGATGCATTATAATTTTGGTATTGCCTAAATGTTTTCCTTAAAAGGTGGTACCAGCATAAGCTTCCATCAGCTGAGTGTGAGTAAATATTGTTGCTCATGCTGTGTTAATATTACTGTAGTCAGTCTAAGGTGGACAAATGACATCAGTATCTTTCAGTCCATTTAAGTTGTACAGTTAGATGAGTTTTGACAGATGTCTGTAATCACCAAACAAGATATATAGAACATTTTCATCACCTTGCATAGGTTCCCCTATGCTTCCTTCCTTCCATCCTCAGCCCCAGGCAACCACTGATCTACTGTGTGGCACTATAGATTGGTTGCATTTTCTAGAATTTTATATAAATGGAATAATATAGTATATACTGTTTTGTGTATGTTTTCCAGCATAAATTATTTTGAAATGCATCAATAATACTGTAAAAAATTTGCATTTTTTATTTCTCCAGTGACATTGAACATATTTTTCTGTAGCTTTTAGTTATTTATACTTGAAGTAGATACTGGAGACACGAAACATTACCTAAACTCTTCTGACTTCAGATTGCCCTTTAAGATTTACTAAATAAATAAAAAAGACTTCTTGTTCTGGAGTATGGCTGGGTAGCATTAAAGACAGTAAGGCAGCTTAAAAAATGAATTTTGTTTCATCAGTTTCAGTTTATCAGTTTTAAGGTATTTGTGTGGCTTATGATGGACTTTATATGCTGGACAGTGATAGGGCAAGTGAATTTGTGATAGAATTTTAAGTAGAGTACTTGGTAAGGCCTTACTGAGCAAAGCACTGAAGGAGCCGAGTGAGAATAAATGCAGATATCTGAGTAGAGAACCCTCAGCTAAGAGAACAGCAACTATAAAGCCCCTTGAAGCAAGAACATTTATTCAAATGCTTTGTGCTTGCTGTTCTCTTGTACTGTCCCAAGCATGATTACAGGTACTGGAGATGCTGCACTGAACAAAACGTTAAAAAATAATTCCACCTTTTTGTAACTTAACATTTCATCATGCTTGATATGTTTGGTAAAGCTGAGGTTGATGTGAAGAGACTTGGAGGAGATGGAAAGCCTTAGGAGAGTTTTGAGGAGAGAAAAGTTATGATCTGAATTATGTCTTAAAAGGACCACTGATTACTCTGAAGAATTAACTAATAATGGGAGCAAAGGCAGAAACAGGAAGAGCAGTAAAAAGGCTCTTAAAAAAAAATCAGTGGCTTGAACCAGAATGGATGGTGGTAAATAGTGGTTGGTTTTGCTGTGAACATAAAACTGCTGTAAAGAACAAAAAAAGCAGTTGGGATACGGATTTTCATTTGAAGGTAGATTTGTTGATAGTGTGGTTATGGTACGAGAGAGTCAGGGTGGACTCCAGCGTTTTTGGCTTTAACTAACTGGTAGGATGGAATTGCTATGAGATAGTGATGAGAAGGACTGCAATGTGGAGCAGGTTTGGGGAGGGATGAGTTTCGGAATTAAGCTTTGAATGTTTTGTGATTGGGATGCTTATTAGACATCCAAGTGGGGAGTATCATGAGTCAGAGATGTATAATAGAAATGATGTCAGGAGGGCTGAGGATGTAATTTATATATATATTTGAAATCTGTGGTAAGTCATTACACATGCATAAAGGTAAGTTTATCATTTCAGCTCCAGTGAACATTTTTAACTGCTTGGGAGTCAGCTTGAGCAAGAGCAGGACGCTGGACACTTGGGTTGCAAGCAGTAGGGATTTAACCTAAGACCTAGTAGAAATAAACTTCTGCTAAGCTTATCAACTGCCAAGTGGTGGTCAGGAATGGTTGGTCCATGGTTCAAGTTGCTGGTGATTAAAAAAAAAAAAAATCAGGAATGGAAAGAAAACTGCTGAGCTTTTATTTCCTGTGTACTGAATGCCAATTTAAATCAGCCATTCTGCCAGGCGCAGTGGCTCATGCCTGTAATCCCAACACTTTGGGAGGCCGAGATGGGTGGATCACTTGAGATCAGGAGTTTGAGACCAGCCTGGCCAACATGGTGAAACCCCGTCTCTCCTAAAAAATACAAAAATTAAACTGGGCGCGGTGGCTCAAGCCTGTAATCCCAGCACTTTGAGAGGCTGAGGCGGGTGGATCCACACTTTGGGTGGTTTACAGGCGCCTGCCGCCATGCCTGGCTAATTTTTTGTATTTCTATTTTTATTTGTTTTATTTTTCTGAGACAGAGTCTCACTCTGTCATCCAGGCTGGAGTGCAGTGGCACGATCTTGGCTGACTGCAACCTCCACTTCCCGGGTTCAAGTGATTCTCCTGCCTCAGCCTCCCGAGTAGCTGGAATTGCAGGCATGCGCCACCATGCTCAGCTAATTCTGTATTTTTAGTAGAGACAGGGTTTCTCCATGTTGGTCAGGCTGGTTTCGAACTCCCAATCTCAGGTTATTGGACTGCCTTGGCCTCCCAAACTGCTGGGATTACAGGCGTGAGCCACCGGCCCGGCTAGCAGGAAGTGATTTTTCAAAAGATGTAGGAAGAATAAGGTGAAATTTGCAAGAGGAAACAGCAGGTGTAAAAAAATAGAAAAAGTTTACTACAATTTTATGAAATTTTAGTACTCAGCATATACTTGGTTCTTGGGATATAAATGAGTAAGGTGTTTTGTTCACACTTTGCAGATGTGGGCATAGGAAGAGCATAGTGACATTAGCTTAATTTTTATAGAGTGTGAAGTGTCCTGTTGGAGGTATGCCTGGAGTAATATGGAGCACAGAGAGCACTTGACCCAGCTCTAGAGCATTCAGGCAGGCTCCCCTCAGGTTATCTTTGAAGTAATACCTGGGACTCAGTGATGGAGAATGGAGGAGAAGATGGAGGCATTTAAGATGGGGATTTCTGTGTACTGTAGAGTGGAGCAACAGCTTTGTGTCTAGGTAACGGCCAGGAGTGGTGGGAGCTAGGTCTGAAGAGGTAGAGAGGACCAGTTGTTGAGGGCCTTGCGTTGCATAAGCTAGAGCTTGGGCTTTATGTGAAAGATTTACTGCTAAGATAACTTTTGATGCACCTACGTGAGTGGTGATGGGGAAACTGGCCCAAAGGCTGCTGTTCTGCCCTGCTCCCCAGTGAAGGAAAACATAAATCACTTTTTGAAAACATTCAAGACTTACAGAAGAGTAAGATTTGAAAATACTAGAATTCATTACTGGAGGAATCCTTTTTTTTTTTTTAACAGTGCTTAATAAAATATGTTACCTATGAAATCAATTCCGACTTCCTTGGGTATGGTGGGGGGTACCTTAACTTACTCATGAAGGTGGTAGCCTTTCTAGCTATGTATTGGTCCTATAGTACCCATACATGTGTTCTTTTTATGTGTGATGTAAAAGTACTAGAATAACAGTACTAGAATAAATTCCCAATTATATCTTTGTGAGAAGTAATAAAACACCAAAAACATCCTTAAAACACTAAAAAATACAAAAATTATGGTATGCCATTGTGGTATGTCATATTCAAACTGGTAGAGAAGTCCAGTCTACACATATTTCCAAATTGGGGGAAAACAGGCTCATTAACATGGGACTGAGCCAACAATTATTTTTTTTCCTCCAGCATGATGGATGGTTTATTTTGTGACATTGTGCAGATATTGCATAGGAACTTAGCAACATAGATATTTCCTGAAATAGAGAATGACTTTTGGCATAGAGAGTTAGTTGATATTTACTGTTTATAAGGAGATTTGAACATTAGACATGTATTCCAAGCAGATTTTACAAATAGGAAATAATTGATTTTTTTTTTTTTTTTTGCGAGAAAAGGGAAAAGTGAAAGTACAGAAATGAATCATACAACAAATGTGTGTGTACCAGGCACTTCCTGTTGCTGGGAATATGGACTAGCAGGCCTGCATTGGATACTTGATTATGGAGATTAGATGTTGAGATACTTCTAGAAACCTCTTTTTGGGATTCTTTCATCCAGCTCTTGGAGAAAATTTAAAACTATTAGTTTGGTATCTTACCTTTTAATCTTCTCCCACCCCTGATTCAAAAAGGTTTCATGATACAGCAAGATAACAATTTAAAAAATGAAATAAGAGAAGAAAAAAATTTAAGGCACAGCTGGAGTGATCTCCACGAAATGCATGCTCTTAAATTTTGTATGCTTCTCAGAGGTTGGCCATAAACTTGTTAGCTTTAAGCTAATTTATGGAGGAGTGCAAGAGGATGTTGCAAGATTCATGGTATTTATAACTGTAGTAAACATTTAGAATTAGCTGGACAGTGGGCTAGGGGAATTTGTTTAGCCTTCACGTTTAGTCTTTACAGTTAATGTATGAAGCGTGGGTTTTATTTTTTTGGTTTTACAAATGAGTTACTTGGGTAACTTGTCCAAGACATACAGCCAGCTGTGACTGAGCCCGGAGTTTGAACCAGTTCTGCTTGACTGTAAATCCAGAAATCTTACTATTGTGCCACTTTGATAAATAGTTAATTATTTGAATGTATTTTGCAAGGCTGTGTTAAAAGAATAAGCAACTTTGAAGGAAAATATATTAATCAGTGGCGTATACATTTTAACCAAGCTTTGCTCATCTCTCTGTATGTTTGAAACTATTTCCAGTTGTTATGCAACTGATTGCCTGGAGGTTGAAATGACTTTTAGTTGATGACACAAGATAAATATGTTGCAAAATCATTAAAAAATACTTCCCCTTCACTGATGCCTTCTCTACTGCTCTTTTTTCCTTTATACAGACCTGAGTTTCTTACCTGTATCATTATCCTTCTCTCTGAGATACTTCTTTTAACATTTGTTGCATGGCATGTCTACCGGCAACATATTCCTTCAAATTTTGTTTGAGAAGGTCTTTATTTCTCCATGATTTTTGAAGGATAATGTCACGAGATACAGGATTCTAGATTGGTGGGGTTTTTTTTCCCCCTCTCTCAACACTTTAAGCACCTCACTCTCTTCTTGCTTACATGTTTTCTGAAAAGGATGATGATGTTCTTATCCTTGGTGCTCTATGGATAAGGTGGATTTTTCCCTCTAGCTTTGTCCGAGATTTTTCTTTATATTTGATTTTCTGCAGTTTGGATATGAAATGCCTACTTGAAAGTTTTTGGCGTTTATCCTGCTTGGTGTTCTCTGAGCTTCCTAGATTTGTGGTTTGTTGTCTGATATTAATTTTAGGAAATTATCAGTTATTATTGCTTCATATATTTCCTCTGACTCCTTGTATTCCCATTACATGTATTTTACACTTTTTTAATTAGGTTGGTGCAAAAGTAATTGCGGTTTTTGCCATTTGAATAGTTGTCCCACTTCTTGGATATTTTGTTTCCTTTTCCTTTTCCCCTTTCCATTCCTCCCCCACCACCCGGCTGCTTTCTTTTTCTTTTCAGTTTTGGAAGTTTCTTTTGGCATAACCTTCAGTTCAGAGATGTTTTTCTCACCTGTGTCCAGTCTCCTAATGAGCCCATGAGAGGCATTCTTTATTTCTATTACAGTGTTCTTGCTTTCTAGCATTTTTTATTGTTTCTTAGAATTTCCATTTTTCTGCTTATATTACCCATCTCTTCTTGTACATTGCTCACTTTCTCCGTTAGCGCCCTTAACATATTAATTGTAATTATTTTAAATTCTTACCTGATAATTCCAACGTCTCTGCTATATCTGAGTCTGGTTCTGGTGCTTGTTGTGTTTCTTAAAAATTTGTGGTTTTGGCTAGATGTGGTAGCTCACACCTGTAATTCCAGCACTTTGGTAGATCGAGGCAGGTGGATCACCTGAGGTCAGGAGTTCAAGACCAGCCTGACCACCATGGTGAACTCCGTTTCTACAAAAATACAAAAATTAGACAGGCATGATGGCGGGTGCCTGTAATCCCACCTACTAGGGAGACTGAGGCGGGAGAATTGTTTGAACCCAGGAGGCAGAGGTGGCAGTGAGCCGAAATCCTGCCATTGCACTCCATCCTGGGCAACAGAGCGACACTGCCAAAAAAAAAAAAAAAGTAGTTTTGCCTTTTGGTTTGCCTTGTACTTTTTTGTTGAAAGGTGGTCATAAATAGGCCCTTAATAAAGCAGTGGTGAAGTGTTGGGGGTGAGGAAGCGTTCTATAGTCCTATGATTATGTCTCAGTCTTTTAGTGAACTTGTGCCCCTGGGCTGTGACCTTTACAAGTGCTTTTCAGTTTTTCCCCTTCTTTAACTGGGATAGGATGACTCGAGGGGGCTGCGGTTTAGATGGCCGAGTTTCAGTGTTCCATCTGCAGGACTTTTTCCAAGTTGGTTGGTCTCTGATAAAACGTTAGTAAGTTAGGCTCTGGTTAAATAGTTTCCCTTGAAATTAAAGAATTTTTTTTCTTTGAGGGCAGGCCTTATTAAGAACAGAATGCTCTGGGTATATTTCAAATGGCTGGTTTTCCCATCCCTCTGCTGAAAATGTGTGAGGTTTTTTTTTCTGTCTTCACTGTGAGAACCTGGTAGAACTTCTGGAGATGAACTCACAAAAGTATGTGGGCAGAGGGGGATGGTAGGCACTAAGACCGGGCCCTTTGGATTTTTAAACTTTTTAGACCTGTCCACATTGAGCCTCCAGCAATTTGACAGATTTAAGAAGAGTTGTTGCTGGACGTGGTGGTTCATGCATGTAATCCCCAGCACTTTGGGAGGCAGAGGTGGGTGAGTTGCTTGAGTTCACAAGTTCCAGAGCAGCCTGGGCAACATGGTGAAACCCTGTGTCTACAAAAAAATAGAAGAATTAGCCAGGTGTGGTGGCATGTGCCTGTAGTCCCAGCTATTTGGGAGGCCGAGGTGGGAGGATGGCTTGAGCTTGGGAGGTAGAGGTTGCAGTGAGCCAAGATTGCGCCACTGTGCTCCAGCCTGGGCAATAGAGCCAGGCCTTGTCTCAAAAAACACAAAAAGAGTTGTTGATTTTCGGTTCAGTTTTTTACTTGTCGGGATAGATTGATGACTTCCAAGCTCCTTACATGCTGGACTGGGAGCTGGAAGTTCACGCCATTAGAAAGAAACAGTAGTCTGTTAGCATCCATTGCTGTGGCTTCACTAGTGTGAATGAAAGTTAAGCAGATACAAGGATCAGGGATATATTTTCAGACTGTATGTTATGCAATTTATATCAGCTTAGATTAAGCAGTCTCAGGCAAAATTACAGTATTTCGGTTTTTGTGATTGTTTTCTTTTCCACTCTGTTTAAAATACAGGAACTCAAATGAAGAAGGAGGAGGAATCAAATGAGGAAAAAGAAGAAGTCAAATTATCTTAGGTAGTTTGAGCTTCCATAACAAAGTAGCATAGATGGGGTGGCTTATAAACAACAGAAATGTATTTCTCAGTTCTGTAGATTGAAACTCTGAGATCAGGGTGTCAGCATGCCCAGGTTCCGGAGAATGTCCTCTTTCAGGCTGTCTTCAGACTGCTATCCTATAGTCTCACATTCTAGAAAGCTTATGGGAGGAGAGCTCTCTGGGGTGTCTTTCATGTCACTCATCCTATTCATGAGGGCTTTACCCTCATGACACCTCCCAAAGGCCCCAGGAGGGCCTTACTATCTTACTACTGTTACATTGTGGGTTAGGATTTCAACATGGCTTTTGGGAAACACAGTCTATAATATCCCACCCCTCCCCCCCATTCATGTTCTTGCGTCCAAAATACATTAATTCCACCTAGCAACCTCAAATGTCTTAACTCATTCCAGCATCAATTCTAAAGTCTAAAATCCAAAATCTCATCTAAATTAGATGGTAATCAGGTGGTAATGTTGGAGCAGGGACCTGAAGAGCATGAGGGAGCTAGGCCTGGGCTACATGCCAGAGTGAGTTCCAGGCAGGTGGTGCGAGCGCCAAGGCCTGAAGCGTGGGGGTGGGGGCAGGGGCAGTGGCTGGCGGTGTGGCTGGAACACAGCCAGTGAGGCACGACTAGGGGCACACCATAAAGGGCAGGGGTAGGCAAAACTTGTCTGCAAACTTTTTTTTGTAAAATTTTTTTTTTTTTTTTTTTTTTTTTTGCCAGGTATGGCTGGCAGGTAGGTTGTAAAAGGGGTCTGTCTCCACTACCCATTTCTGTCGTACTGGGAAAGCAGCTATAAATGTTATGTAGAAAAATGGACATGGCTGCATTCCAGTAAAACTTATATTTACAGAAGTAGAGAGTGAGCCAGATTTGGCACATTGGCCATGGTTATCTGCTTGCCGATTATAAGGGCTCATAAGCCATTGGGAAGCATCTTGGATTTTATTCTAAATATGATCGAAGTTTTTGGAGGGTTAAGAACAAGTGAGTGAAATGATAGGATTTATTTTAAAAGGATTGGCCAGGCACAGTGGCTCACACCTGTAATTTCAGTGTTTGGGAGGCCAAGGCAGGAGGATCACTTGACGCCAGGAGAATTTCTTTTTTTCTTTTTTTTTTTTTTTT